>NC_073691.1:18224076-18390703 GCF_029784155.1 Uranotaenia lowii | reverse complement strand
TATGACAAAAATGACAAAAATGACAAAAATGACAAAAATGACAAAAATGACAAAAATGACAAAAATGACAAAAATGACAAAAATGACAAAAATGACAAAAATGACAAAAATGACAAAAATGACAAAAATGACAAAAATGACAAAAATGACAAAAATGACAAAAATGACAAAAATGACAAAAATGACAAAAATGACAAAAATGACAAAAATGACAAAAATGACAAAAATGACAAAAATGTCAAAAATGACAAAAATGACAAAAATGACAAAAATGACAAAAATGACAAAAATGACAAAAATGACAAAAATGACAAAAATGACAAAAATGACAAAAATGACAAAAATGACAAAAATGACAAAAATGACAAAAATGACAAAAATGACAAAAATGACAAAAATGACAAAAATGACAAAAATGACAAAAATGACAAAAATGACAAAAATGACAAAAATGACAAAAATGACAAAAATGACAAAAATGACAAAAATGACAAAAATGACAAAAATGACAAAAATGACAAAAATGACAAAAATGTCAAAAATGACAAAAATGACAAAATGACAAAAATGACAAAAATGACAAAAATGACAATAATGACAAAAATGACAAAAATGACAAAAATGACAAAATGACAAAAATGACAAAAATGACAAAAATGACAAAAATGACAAAATGACAAAAATGACAAAAATGACAAAAATGACAAAAATGACAAAAATGACAAAAATGACAAAAATGACAGAAATGACAGAAATGACAGAAAATGACAAAAATGACAAAAATGACAAAAATGACAAAAATGACAAAAATGACAAAAATGACAAAAATGACAAAAATGACAAAAATGACAAAAATGACAAAAATGACAAAAATGACAAAAATGACAAAAATGACAAAAATGACAAAAATGACAAAAATGACAAAAATGACAAAAATGACAAAAATGACAAAAATGACAAAAATGACAAAAATGACAAAAATGACAAAAATGACAAAAATGACAAAAATGACAAAAATGACAAAAATGACAAAAATGACAAAAATGACAAAAATGACAAAAATGACAAAAATGACAAAAATGACAAAAATGACAAAAATGACAAAAATGACAAAAATGACAAAAATGACAAAAATGACAAAAATGACAAAAATGACAAAAATGACAAAAATGACAAAAATGACAAAAATGACAAAAATCACAAAAATGACAAAAATGACAAAAATGACAAAAATGACAAAAATGCACAAAAATGACAAAAATGACAAAAATGACAAAAATGACAAAAATGACAAAAATGACAAAAATGACAAAAATGACAAAAATGACAAAAATAGCAAAAATGACAAAAATGACAAAAATGACAAAAATGACAAAAATGACAAAAATGACAAAAATGACAAAAATGACAAAAATGACAAAAATGACAAAAATGACAAAAATGACAAAAATGACAAAAATGACAAAAATGACAAAAATGACAAAAATGACAAAAATGACAAAAATGACAAAAATGACAAAAATGACAAAAATGACAAAAATGACAAAAATGACAAAAATGACAAAAATGACAAAAATGACAAAAATGACAAAAATGACAAAAATGACAAAAATGACAAAAATGACAAAAATGACAAAAATGACAAAAATGACAAAAATGACAAAAATGACAAAAATGACAAAAATGACAAAAATGACAAAAATGACAAAAATGACAAAAATGACAAAAATGACAAAAATGACAAAAATGACAAAAATGACAAAAATGACAAAAATGACAAAAATGACAAAAATGACAAAAATGACAAAAATGACAAAAATGACAAAAATGACAAAAATGACAAAATGACAAAAATGACAAAAATGACAAAAATGACAAAAATGACAAAAATGACAAAATGACAAAAATGACAAAAATGACAAAAATGACAAAAATGACAAAAATGACAAAATGACAAAATGACAAAAATGACAAAAATGACAAAAATGACAAAAATGACAAAAATGACAAAAATGACAAAAATGACAAAATGACAAAAATGACAAAAATGACAAAAATGACAAAAATGACAAAAATGACAAAAATGACAAAAATGACAAAAATGACAAAAATGACAAAATGACAAAAATGACAAAAATGACAAAAATGACAAAATGACAAAAATGACAAAAATGACAAAAATGACAAAAATGACAAAAATGACAAAATGACAAAAATGACAAAAATGACAAAAATGACAAAAATGACAAAAATGACAAAAATGACAAAAATGACAAAATGACAAAAATGACAAAAATGACAAAAATGACAAAAATGACAAAAATGACAAAAATGACAAAAATGACAAAAATGACAAAAATGACAAAAATGACAAAAATGACAAAAATGACAAAATGACAAAAATGACAAAAATGACAAAAATGACAAAAATGACAAAAATGACAAAAATGACAAAAATGACAAAAATGACAAAAATGACAAAAATGACAAAAATGACAAAAATGACAAAAATGACAAAAATGACAAAAATGACAAAAATGACAAAAATGACAAAAATGACAAAAATGACAAAAATGACAAAAATGACAAAAATGACAAAAATGACAAAAATGACAAAAATGACAAAAATGACAAAAATGACAAAAATGACAAAAATGACAAAATGACAAAAATGACAAAAATGACAAAAATGACAAAAATGACAAAAATGACAAAAATGACAAAAATGACAAAAATGACAAAAATGACAAAAATGACAAAAATGACAAAAATGACAAAAATGACAAAAATGACAAAAATGACACAAAATGACAAAAATGACAAAAATGACAAAAATGACAAAAATGACAAAAATGACAAAAATGACAAAAATGACAAAAATGACAAAAATGACAAAAATGACAAAAATGACAAAAATGACAAAAATGACAAAAATGACAAAAATGACACAAAATGACACAAAATGACAAAAATGACAAAAATGACAAAAATGACAAAAATGACAAAAATGACAAAAATGACAAAAATGACAAAAATGACAAAAATGACACAAATGACAAAAATGACAAAAATGACAAAAATGACAAAAATGACAAAAATGACAAAAATGACAAAAATGACAAAAATGACAAAAATGACAAAAATGACAAAAATGACAAAAATGACAAAAATGACAAAAATGACAAAAATGACAATGACAAAAATGACAATGACAAAAATGACAAAAATGACAAAAATGACAAAAATGACAAAAATGACAAAAATGACAAAAATGACAAAAATGACAAAAATGACAAAAATGACAAAAATGACAAAAATGACAAAAATGACAAAAATGACAAAAATGACAAAAATGACAAAAATGACAAAAATGACAAAAATGACAAAAATGACAAAAATGACAAAAATGGCAAAAATGACAAAAATGGCAAAAATGACAAAAATGACAAAAATGACAAAAATGACAAAAATAACATAAATATGAAAAAATATCGAAAATTTCAAAAATTTCAAAACTGACAAAAATGTTCTTATTCAGTAGAATTTATTTATATATGTTCGTGGTTAAAATTCGTTGAAATTTTTAATTTATTCAAAAAAACTTTTTTCAATCAATTTTTTCGATCAACTTTTAAAGTTTACCTTCGAAGAGTGATTGAAAATCAATAAACAATAATTCATCATCCATAATTCATTCTCAGTCTGCCGGTTTGACGAGCTGATTGAATCGACTTCCTCCGGCTAGATAATGAAATGGATGCATGATTTATTTTTATTTCATACCAAAATAGCTACCGACAAGCACGTTAATGATGTTCCCATGAGGTAAACAGAAATAAAAATAATCGACACAATAATTGTAGCGCATGAGTTTGAAGAGACTTCAAAAAGTGCCTTCAATTAATTTTTTCAGACGGAAAATCCGGATAAAACAGCGATTTAAATAGAACCTTTAGCATTGCATAAATGAGGCCGAAATGATGAGATTTCCAATCATTAATTGAAATTTAGCAGGAGCAAGCGATTCTTATCATTCAGAAACTTTAATACAATTTGATTTTTATATTGAATTTGAGATTCAGAAATTATTAGTAAAATTTTAAAGTTGAAATTTGAAATAAATTTATTTTTTAATTCTAAGAAATAATAATGACCATCACAAGTGGGAAATCAATTCAAATTTCCGGTCAAACGTTGCAGCTTATCTGGCTTAACTTGGCAAATCTGCCCTCATAGCACAAAATTTCACAATGCCTCTCGAGCGGCTCGAGAACCGAGCCTCTAATCTCGAAAATTACATCCGGCTCAGGCAGCGGGAGAACTTAATCACCGAACCCTGGACCGAGATTATTCCGGTGTGTTCTGGTGAAAATCGTTGGATGGTAGCTGAAATTTTAACGCTCTCAATTTAGCCAAACGCAGCCCTATTCTATTGGTTCAAATTCGAGGGACTCCTCTCTGTGTGGTCATCCACAATGCTTAGGTGCAAATCGCATTCCGGCGTTATCAAAATTGCACCCGCATTTCGCATAAATTCGGAATGAAGGGTTTGGTTAGCGCGAAGCTCTCTGGTATTTAGAAATGCATTCGTAACTCAATTGTCATCATTTGAACCGGGTTGCTAGTCTATAATCATCTTTATTATGAGATTTAGGATTTTATGACGGTCGCCACATGGTTGAAAACTAAATAATTTTTTCCAAACGTTGTAGTGTTTTTAAATTTTTTGTTAATACAAACCAACATTAAGAAAAAGTAATTTGTTTTTCAGTCACATGGCGACCGTGAAAAATTCCAGATCATCAAAAATGACGACAGACTTGTACATAAAGGGCATTTTTTCCTGTGGCAAATTACAGCTCTGTATACACTTCAAATCTTTCTAAGAAAATCACAAGTAATTTACGATTAGACATTTTGATCTGGCATTACACGCAATCTGGTCCAGGATAGATTGGTATAAATTGAGGAAAAAAAACAACTTCTACTCACCTGAAACCCGTCGTAGGTCCAGGAGCCGAACTTCATCTCACAGCGCTGATCGTCGAACGGGAACCAGGTGATGTCGATCTTGCAGGTGGACTTGAAGATGCCGGGCGGCACGTACAGGCAGGATCCGTTGTTCCGGACCACCACATTCGTCGGATAGGTCCCGTCGAAACCTTCGTCGGCACTGGAAGCATAGAGAAAAACGAGATGGGATGAGAAAAGTTTAATTTTCGCTGTTTTAAAGTAACTCCTTTCAGGAAGTTCTTTTCCCGGAAGCAGATGAAGCTTCCTGAACGGGGGAAAATTTTCTCAACAGCTAATTGTCTATCATAAACGATAACGAGAGGGTGCTTAGAATGGAAGAGGAAAAGTTTTTCCCGGGCGCTAGAGTTAATGTGTTTTTTTGTTATGAACGAACCCCTCTTGAGAAACTTGAGAAACGTTCGATTTTATCCAAGTCAACGAAAGAGTCGAGAGCTAGGTAACTTTGAACAGGACTTTTTCTAAGGAAGTAGAGTTGCTTGCAACAAAGTTTTTCTGAAACATACAAAAAACTAGAAAATGTTGATTTAATACACTTTGGCGACACTAGAAATCACCAATGAAAATAAAATATTTGTTTTCAGCAGATGCAATAAAAAGTGTGATTAACGATGCCATCCCAAGCCAATACTAAAAAACTAAACCGAAAACCACTTTATGGTGTCCCCCAGCAGCCCATCAATAAACACACTAATTCGAGTTCATCATCAACTGCCGGTTTTCCACAAGCGGATAACTTTATAATACCTATTTCGAGAATGAAGCTGCTGTTGGGTGTTGTTGGGTTGTCTGTCAGGTTAATCGTCCTTTTCGGGGCTGAGGCTGAGGGAGTGGAAGAGAACAGATAACGATGACAGTTCGAAACGATTGGACTTTTATCGGTTTGACCCCGGCCTCAGTTTTGTCAGCACAAATTTTGGATTCGATTATAGTGGGAACACTCATGTTGTTTATTGGCCGAGACCATAAATTTTGCCCAGAGGTCAAAAGAACGGTGTTTGGAATTGACAGCACATTCACAATGAACAAAAGTGATGCTCTCTCTTTATACATCAATATCGGCGCCGGCCACGTCCTAGTAGTTAATAGCAAGAGAGGGAAATAAGAGACCGGGATGATAGAATATAAATTTATAATTTAGGAACGAAGTCTCCCAGAAAAACAACTTTGGTGTGGATGGAGGAAAAGGGATCAGGAGACAATTTTGACAAGTGTAAAGATCTAAGTTTAGAAACCTATTCTCCGGTGGGTGCATTGTTCCCAACAAAATTATATTTTTTTAATTTTACGAAACAAAAAAAAAGTCCAAGAGTATACATATACCTATGTATATCAGTTGAAAGAAAAATCATTTAACTTATTGTAACAGTTGATAAGCACCATCGGTTGTGACTAGACGTGTTTATGTTCGCTCTCGTGCTACTAGCAACTACCGATTGCTCTCAACACAGTATTGTTGAGCGCGTGTTTGAAACCTCGTGTTTATCGCCACGTGCTCGATATCGATATCGATCTTTTCGACAAAGTTCAGGTGTATACGTGAATATTATCATGTCTTTTTGATTTCTGGTTGTTTTGGCGAAATATTGGGAACATTCTTTACTAATTTTAAGATTAATATTGAATGTTTTAACCACATTGATTGGTTACGAAGTGAGGTTATATCAATAGTGTGTGCAAATAAGTAACCAACATGGCGTCCGGGCAGCCCGGTCCTCCGGTGCAAGATATTTTTTCGTTTCCTAAGTTGCCTGAAGTTCAACCGTTTCTTTTCGGAGATAAACCGAAGTTTTTGAAGATTAAAAGAGTTGGAGACAAGTCACTGATGGATGTGTCTCCATTTCTTATGAAGAAGGTGGTGGAATCAGCTGTTGGGAAATGTTTGCAATCGTGGATGGAAAAGAAGACGGGGTTCTTGTGGGTTCAAGTTGAGAACTCAAAAGCCGCTGATCGTTTAAAGCGTATTTCCTGCATTCCGGATGGTTCTGAGAATGGTATCCCTGTGGAGGTTGTAAGCTGTGATAATCTTAACTAATCAAAAGTTATTGTTTATTGTGAAAATGCAGATGAAGCATATGAAACAGGAAAAGGTTGTTGCAGCTCGTCGAATTAAGAAAACAGTGAATGGAAAATCCAAAAACACCCCATTGTTAGTTCTTACAGTAGATTCAGTTGTTCCTCCTGAATATCTTAAAATTGGTCTCTGTAGAGTGAAAATTTGGCCTTACTATTCTAAACCTTTTCGCTATTTTAATTGTCTCCAATTTGGACATCCTAAAGAAAAGTGTCCAAACGAGAAAATGTGCCCAAATTGTGGAAGATCTTTTCATGGTGATGAGTGTGAAGATTTGGCAAAATGTGTCTGTTGTGGAGAAAATCATATTTCTATCAGTAAAACGTGTCCGAAATTCCTGGAAAAAGAAGCAATATGCAAAATAGAAGTGGATCAGCGAGTATCTTTTCCGGTTGCAAGACGTATTTTTGAGTCTTCTACCAAACGTGGTTCATATACTGATACAACAAGAGCTGATATAGACAATCTGTATAAGAGAATGGATGATCTAGAAAAGTTAGTACGTAAACAAGCTAAAAGCATTTGCGGAAAAAGATCAAGTGATAGTCGATCAAAAATCTGAAATCAATAATCTAAAAAAAGAATTGCAAAATGCGAAAGCACAATTTTTGTCGAAACCTTGTCTTGAAATTAGTGAAAGTGATATTTCTAGTGATAGTGATGAGATCCCAGATCGATCCAATAAAACCATAGATCTATCTAGGGAAATGGATTTTGAAGAAGAAAAATTAAAAATTACAAAAAGGAAAATTATTACTAGTGAAGAGAGTGATGAAAATAATGAAAATGAAAATGAAAATAGAAAAGTGAATGTGAAACCAAATAAACAAAACAAGAATATGGAGTCACAATCAACTACTCAACCAACCGGAGACGCTTTGAAGAAGAACATGGCTAAGCAGAGTGATGAAGCTGATGATGGTCGTGGGTCACGGTCATTAAAACCCGAATCGAAATAACGGCTTCGATTATTCAATGGAATGTTCGTGGATTAAGCTCAAGGAGAAATGATTTGCGTCAACTTATTAACGAGGTATGCCCAACTTTTTTAGCAATACGAGAAACTTTTCTATCACACCCTGGTTCCTAATGTATACCAAATTTCCGTTCGTTTGATGTTGTTCACTCTGGTCAAAATGGTTTTCCATGTGGTGGTGTTTCGGTTTTAGTAAGGGAAAATGTTCGTTGTTCTCAAATTAGATTGAATACCTCTTTGCAGACTGTGGCTGTACAGGTAGACATTCCAAGAAAAATGACAGTTTGTTCTTTATATTTAGGTACCTTATCCTACTTGATCGAACACTGAAATTTCCTCATTTTAGCTCAACTTCCTCCTCCGTTTTTAGTGTTATGTGACTCTAATGCCTATAATCAAGTGTGGGGTCGCCAGTTCACAGATACCCTTGGTAGAAAATTATATGAGATGTTGGATGAAAAAAATCTTCACTTGTTTAATGATGGCTCCCCTGCCTATTTATCTCCTGCTACCGGTTCAGTTTTGCAATAGATATCTCTTTCGGCTCTCTCGATCTTGCTCCATGGTTTCGATGGAAGGTTTATACGGATTTACGAAGCAGCGACCATTATCCGATATTTTTGTATCCTCCAACGCCTTCTCCTCCGCTGAAGACATGGCCCGTTGGAAATTTGACAATGTAGATTGGCCCCCCTTTCAAAATTTCATTCAACAAACTTTCCGTAACGACATAATAGAGACTCCAGAAGCCCTTACTGAAACGATTCGTAACGCAGCAGAAATGCATATTCCTCGCACTTCTGGAATAATTTACCCATACCCTGTTCCCTGGTGGAATGACGAAGTGAGAACAGCCGTAAAAGAAAGGAGAAAAGCATTACGGAAACTTCGAAGAGCCAATGACGATGTTGCTAAACAAAATCTTTTGGCATTGTATCGCTAAGCTAACTCTGAAGCGAGAAAAAATAATACGTCGTGCAAAACAACAATCTTGGCATTATTATACAAGCGGTATTTCATCATCAACAACTCCCAAAGAGGTAAGGAATAGAATCAGAAGTTTGAAAGGTGGTAGGAATCAGCTCAACAAACCAAATGATTGAAAAGGAGGGTGTTGTTTACAACAATCTAGAAGAAGAAGCTGAAATTCTTGCTGACCATTTTGCTGAAATTACTTCTGATGATCTTTACAATCTGCATTTTCGAAATTTGAAAAATTTAGCTGAACATTTAGAAATACCAATTCCATCCTTTTACGACATTTTATTGGACAAAGATTTTTCGCTGGAAGAAATGCTCTTTCAACTTGATCGCCTGAAAGGAAGTTCTCCTGGCCCCGATGGCATCCATAACAAAATGTTACAAAATTTAACTGGCTGTGCCAAATTGAAAATGTTGGACATTTTTAACAACTGTTGGAGTCAAGGATCAAACCCTGATATTTGGAAGGAAGGACATGCAATAGCTATTCTAAACCCAGGAAAAGATAGGTTTTCACTAGAAAACCAAAGAGTGATCGTTTTAAATAGTAGGTACTCCTGGAAAGCTTCTCGAAAGGATGGTTGCAAGAAGAGTCTCTGGACTTCTGGAAGAGCAACAGCTTTTGGATCCACGCCAGTACGCCTTCCGTCGAAGAAGGTCCACTACTGATCACTTGGCGTCAATGGAGGATATCATCCGAAAGGCATGGGCCAAAAAAGAACACGTTGATGCAGCTTTTGTTGATATTAGTAAAGCGTACGATAGAACTTGGAGAAGACTGATTCTTTAGCAGTTATCTGAATGGCAAATTAATTGCAAGATGTTTAAATTCATTGAAAATTTTATGAATGGTCGGAAAGTTCGAGTCAGAGTTGGTGGTACACTATCTTCACCCAAACAGTTAGAAAACGGTGTTGTTCAAGGTTCTGTCTTGAGTGTTCTGTTGTTTTTAATAGCTATATCGTCAATTTTCACTAAATTTGATCAAAGATTCCATATTTTGGTATATGCTGATGACATCGTTATTTTAGCCTCACATAAAAATCCAATTCAAGCTAGAAATCTATTGAAAGAAGTTTTCCGAAAACTTAACAAACAAATTAATCTCCTGTTTTATTCCGTGGAACAGAAATTGAATTTGTCAACCAGCAAAAGCTTCTTGGTGTGTTAATTGACAGAAAACTGAACTTTCGTGCACATACAGAAGAACTAAAAACGGAATTTTTAAAAAGGCTCAGAATAATTAGATGGTGTGGAGGTATTAGATATGGTGAGGAATGCCAGTAAAAGTAAAGTAAAAGTATGACCATTCAAAATTCCACATTTCTGCATGAAGTCAAGAGGAAAATTATTTTATATCAATCTCTATATATATCGCTTCTGATGCAAATCCTATAAATGGGCGAACAACCTACGCGAATTTGGAGTTTATGAAAATCTCAAAACGTACTTTTACCCGACTCGTACTTTTACCCCACCTTTAATAAGATCTTTGGTTCATATGTTTTTGGTTGCATTTCATTCTCCTTGTTTCCAGGCGTGGCTCCGTAGAAATAATTCCACGTTGCCAATGGATCGATGGAAAAAGCTAATTTTCCGAGTGGAGTCGCCACCAGCGCTCAGAGCTGTCAAACCTCATGATCAAGGTAGCAGAGAAAACACAGAAAAATCAACAAAACATGGCACTGTGTTGTACTAATAGAACTCACGTGGACAAAAATCGGAAAAAAATGTCAATTAAATTTTTATTAGGAAGAAGACACTTTGTGTAAGAATATCTCGTATTTCAGAACTCTTCCATTCTTAAGATATTGAAAAATTAGGAAAAATTTCAAAGATGTTTGATAAAAAGTAACAAGACAAATTTATGATCACTGATTACAAAACAACTTCTACGTACAATGCATTGATGTGTACGTGAATCTCCATGAAAATACAGTGTTGAGATGCTTCAGAATCACTTATAAGAATATAAAGTATGAGAAAATGAAGGAAATCAGAAAAAATGAAATAATTAAAGTTTTCGGACGAGATCATTTAGGTCCGGCTGATCTTTTTCATGTTTTACGTGGATATTTAACAAATTCTGAAAAGTTCAGTTCCGATCTGAAGATTTGAAGCTTTTTTTAGAATTTCACCAGTCTCAGTTTTTTGAACCTATCCTCTATGAAAAGTAATTATGAAACGATCAGATCAGTTTTCCAGATTTCCAGGTCACCCGTCTTTTACTTTTCAATTAGGTATCCCAACGGGCTATATTGTTCGAACTTTTTAAACGTGTTTTTTTTTTTAATTTAGAGCTGGTTAGAAGTGTTTAAAGTATAAAAGGGCAGCCACTGAAAAGATAGGGGCCTGAGTTCCGCTCAAATACATGTATAATTTTTCCCATTTTTCATTAAAAAAATTATTCAAATTTTACTATTTAATTTCCAAAATGTGATCGTGAAATATAACCTTTTGATCTTCCGATCGTAACCAAAAAAAATGAGATTCAAATTATTAAAAACATTTCAATACATGTTGGTATTTCAAAATTTTTCGGTGAACTTTAATATAAATCAAACAAAAGCTTCTACTAGCTCGAAACGTATATACAACAAGTAAATTTTGTTTGATTATGATTAAAACTCACCGGACGTCGTCGATAATTTCGAAGTACAAACAAAAGCGTTGATAAAACCAAAACTCCAATTAATATAAGTTTGTCCGCTTGCATGTGTGAGTATGACAATCACTCATAGTGCGTTACCATAGTTGCCATAGTTACCGCAGGAATTGTTTCATTTTCATAATAAACAAGAATGAGCGCCAAGGATAGGCATGAAGTAAACATACAAAGTTAAGCTGGCAGATTTTATGAGGTTTTAATTCATATTGAAATGAATTTCTTTTTCAACAAAGTTAAAATAATTATCTGATCAAGCGATTCTATGTGCGTGCTTGTCTTAATGAATCAAGTACGAGTGGTGCAAAAAACAATGGAATTTTATGTTATGCTTTCCAGAACTTTTCAGCACGTTTTCAAACCTGGAAATTTTATTTTTCAAAAAACGGTTGAAAAACCGTGCATTCCATTTGAAATTTTCAAATACAAATCCGGATAAAAATAATTATTCAATATCCGATTTCGGATCAGAAATTAAAACAAAGCCTTACACAATTTGATTTTTTTTTTGTAAATTCAACAAAATATGTGAATACAAAAACCGGACCATTGTTATAAAATCCGGAAATCCGGGCTGATACGGACTCGCCTCGACATTTTCCTTGAACATTTTGGCACACCCGGATAAAACCGGGAAATCTTGAATGCTAAACATTCTAAAAACCGTCGATGTTAGAAAATTTTGAAATCGATGAGGAAATTTATTAAAGTGATTGATAAACATGAGAAAAAATAGCTTAATTTAAAATCATTATCATTGTTTTGAAGGTAAAGGTACAAATGGACACTTATTTATAAAAAAAACATTTGAATAGATTAATCAAACTTAATTTCAATATAGCTGAATGTCAGTTGGAACATCTGAAAAGTTTTTTATATACTAATAATAATCTTTTTCATTCCATTGAAGTAATTCACAGGTTTTTGACAGTTTTCAACAGTTGAAGAATGAAAATGTTATGGCCAGTCATTTGATCAATTTACAAGCATTCAATTTACAGTTAAATTGATCTAAAATCTAAATGATTTCATGTCACCCTAACCTTATTTGCTTCAGTACCGCCATCTGATAAAAATAAAAAGGTTTTTAATAAACACGACAGATGGCATATTTCTATCTCTCTAGCGGAACACTTCGCAGGAGGTGCTTAAAGAAATCCATTGTTGCTACTCCGTGATTGACCGAGGGCACAGAACACTCGATAATATTGACTAGAAAAAAAAAATGGCTAAAACAATGGCTTCCTTTGAATATCGTAAACAGAAAGTGTAAAAGTAATTTATGTTCTACAATTGAAAGTGAGAAAACTTATTGCGCAGCAAGTAGCATGTCGCGGGTTCTGGCAAAATGGTTTTTAAATATTCCCTAAATATTTTCGAAAATAGGATTCACTAAACTTCAACCAAGTCGGAAGCTTCTGAGTTGAAAACCATGGAAATTTGTCTCAAGTAAGTTGTCAAACCTGAAGACCACCCCCATAAAAACATTTTTTTCTTACACAACAATAGTAAACTTTTCGTAAACGGTCTTTACACCCTCACAAAAATCCTATCAAAAGTTTACTTATTCTTGCATCCCTGAAATAATCTCGTATCAAGCGTCGAACAAGCAATCAAGTCACAGGTGTACCACAGTACTCGCGACCCGTTTAACCGTAGCTACATTTAAAAAATGAATGAATACTTATCTACTTGTTGTAGCAAACTAATTCGGATATTTTTTCTGAAAGCATTGATCCACGAGAACAAGTATTCAATCAGCTGCTTCTTCCGTAGAAATAACGGCAATTTCTTATCCAAAAACTAATTAAATTTTATTCGTAAATAAATTCTAAATTCTTTTTATTGGTGAATGTTATGTTCGTTTATTTGTAAGAAAATTTCAATTTTGAAAATTATAGACGGATAGACATGTCCCGCTTTTTATGGAAATGCCCGCGCGCCGTCCCGATTTTTTCTCAAAGTGTCCCGCTTTTTTAGGAAAAAACATTTGTGGTAGACTCAACCTTTTCCTATTCTACCACTTTAAAATAGTTGTTCCGTGCTTAATGGAAACTCTTCTTATAAACTTTCTCCTCGATTATGTTCAACTCCTGTCATTTTTTTTTAATCTTCTTTTATCCACCTAAGATTTTTAAAACTAGAAATGTTCTTTCTTGAAGAACATTACATTCACCGATAAGGCTGACTTACGCTGGAAAAACCTAAGTTTTGCCTTAATGCATTGTTTCAACAGTGAGAATCATTCAAATTTAGTTTTTTGTGATTTATTTTTTCTCAAAAATAGCTGCATTTTTCCATAGTTAATATGAAACAAAATTGAATAACTCGTTTAGATTTCAGCATTTAAGGTTGCCAGAATATTTTCTAGACAGATCTGGACCGGGCGGATCCGGACAATTTGATCTAAAAATTTGGCAAAATTCAGGTATTCGATTTCGAAACTTTCAACGCTGGAATGGGTCATAATGCTTCAAATCATCAATTTAACTTGTGATTAAATTTGTCCCAGAAGCCCACCAAAACCGAGCCTCCCGAAATGATTTATTGCTTCCACGAAATCTTTATTAAGCCAACGGATTATTTTTTGTTATTTTTTAATCCAAACTGTCTACTGCTGGCTGGGACCTAATTAATACATTTTTAAACAACAGCTTCTCGATAGAGTGTGAGAACTGGAACCAGTTTGACATTTTAAACATTTATTTCAATTAATTCAACTCCGAATGTTGGTGACCCATGTTGGCTCAGAAATAAAAAAAAACAAATTGATAAACCGCAACCAAAAACAATCAACCGAACAGCTCGTATCCTAGGTGTGAAATTATGTTCCCATTTTTTTTTATCGAGGAGAGACCACAAATGGTAAACTCAATTAGGTAAAAAGTTTATGATGACATTTTTTCTCGGTTGTTGGTCCACTTTTTTGATTTGTTCATTCCGAAAACTTGGGTCAGTTGTGGGAAAACCGCAAACCAACTTCTATCGTCCCACACTCAGTTAATTGAATTAAACTTTTATTGCTGGAACATGACCTTTTAAGCCGACAGCCTAGGGGTTTCGATTTCGATGGAAGTTGTCGCCGAAAATCGTTCATTCATTCCTGGAAGGGCAATCAATCGTCCCAAATTCTCAGCAGGTCAAGTTATGAAAGCTTAACGGAATGATAAAAAAATGAAGACTAAAAAATGCCACCCTTTTTTGTCGAGAGAATACACTGAGTAAGGAGGGATGATCTGAATTATGTATAATCAATCAACCGCGATCAATTGTTTGTTTTTTCTTCTCCTATCAATCAGCGGGTGGGTTTTCTTTTATTCTTCGCCACAAGAGCACGTTTGTCATTCCGTTGACGACGACATTGATAGCCAAAATTGGTCCATCGAGTCTATCGACAAGATTTGCATCTCAAGATGGAAAGCCTTTGTCAGCTTTTTGACAGCCGAGAAAATCTCGGGGCACGACAAGGCGTTCCATCATCATTCATTCTATCGACTCCATCTTTCTGTTTCGACAAGATAAGCAGCACCTCAAAGTGAAGCCTTTTTTCAAACTCAATTCAGATTCTATTGAGTGAAAGTGATGCGTCAATACTATTTTTTTTTCTCTGAAAACGAGTGGTTCTTTTTCCTGAAAATTCAAGTACAAATAAAAATTAGCTTCACTGCTAAACCGTTTTACAATCCCGTTTAGTAACATATCTGTTTCTCGTTACGCTCAACGCCTCATCGAAGCACTTTTTCAGAATCAACGGTGCTTAACGAGGAGAGGAAATCACCTTTCCTCTCCCTTTTTTCAAACCGATTTTGCTCAAAATAGGGAAAGTGTCGAGAAAAGTTCCCAATCATTCAATCAACTGTGAATCAGCCACAGCACCAGCAATACCTTTTCTCCAATCCATTTACCTCCGGCAGTTAGATCGAAGGGTGGTGTGGAGCGAGAATCGAAAAGGAGAGTATAGAAAGCTCCCTTCCTCGGAGGATTAAGGATGAAAAAAGTGTGAATGAAAATCATCCCCCCTTACTACCACCCTCAATTGAGAATCGAATCAGTAAAAATAAGAGGGAAAAATCACAACATAACGATCTGTGAGAATTCGACAAAGAGACGGGGAAGCAATTGAAATCTAGCGAAAGCTTTCCCAAAAAAAAGGAAAAACGATTCCACAGTCCCCCGCTTGACAGCTCCACTTTCGATTGCTGAGAGCAGGTAAGGAACGAATGAAAAATAAAAAAATAAAGATCACCGGGAATTCCCTCAACAGCTAAACCCAGTAACCAAAAGCGAGGCAGAAAGGCTATCAAGTGTCATCTAGGGTTAGGTAAGGATGAGTGTTTTCTGTTTGGGTTTGAGTGTAGGTGGGTGGTAAATAAAATAAAATTCTAATCCTTCTCTTCCATTCGTCTCTGTTTGAAAAGCGCGGCGACGACGCGAGAAACGGAAATCAGCAATTTCCTATCGCTTTTATTTTTCTCCACTACTGGTTTGAATTATTTTCGTTACTTTTAAATCAAAGGAAGAGAGAATAAAAAACATAATTTTAAAAATTAAAGCCAACAGTTTAATTTTTTTTTTGGAAATATGACAAATTTGAAAATTTTGTAAATTTTGTAAATTTTGAAAAATTTATAAATTTTGTTAATTTGGTAAATATAGTAAATTTTGTTATTTTGTAAACTTTATAAATTTTGTAAATTTTGTAAATTTTGTAAATTTTGTAAATTTTGTAAATTTTGTAAATTTTGTAAATTTTGTAAATTTTGTAAATTTTGTAAATTTTGTAAATTTTGTAAATTTTGTAAATTTTGTAAATTTTGTAAATTTTGTAAATTTTGTAAATTTTGTAAATTTTGTAAATTTTGTAAATTTTGTAAATTTTGTAAATTTTGTAAATTTTGTAAATTTTGTAAATTTTGTAAATTTTGTAAATTTTGTAAATTTTGTAAATTTTGTAAATTTTGTAAATTTTGTAAATTTTGTAAATTTTGTAAATTTTGTAAATTTTGTAAATTTTGTAAATTTTGTAAATTTTGTAAATTTTGTAAATTTTGTAAATTTTGTAAATTTTGTAAATTTTGTAAATTTTGTAAATTTTGTAAATTTTGTAAATTTTGTAAATTTTGTAAATTTTGTAAATTTTGTAAATTTTGTAAATTTTGTAAATTTTGTAAATTTTGTAAATTTTGTAAATTTTGTAAATTTTGTAAATTTTTTAAATTTTTTAAATTTTGTAAATTTTCTAAATTTTCTAAATTTTCTAAATTTTGTAAATTTTGTAAATTTTCTAAATTTTGTAAATTTTGTTAATTTTGTAAATTTTGTAAATTTTGTAAATTTTGTAAATTTTGTAAATTTTGTAAATTTTGTAAATTTTGTAAATTTTGTAAATTTTGTAAATTTTGTAAATTTTGTAAATTTTGTAAATTTTGTAAATTTTGTAAATTTTGTAAATTTTGTAAATTTTGTAAATTTTGTAAATTTTGTAAATTTTGTAAATTTTGTAAATTTTGTAAATTTTGTAAATTTTGTAAATTTTGTAAATTTTGTAAATTTTGTAAATTTTGTAAATTTTGTAAATTTTGTAAATTTTGTAAATTTTGTAAATTTTGTAAATTTTGTAAATTTTGACAATTTTGTAAATTTTGTAAATTTTGTAAATTTTGTAAATTTTGTAAATTTTGTAAATTTTGTAAATTTTGTAAATTTTGTAAATTTTGTAAACTTTGTAAATTTTGTAAATTTTGTAAATTTTGTATATTTTGTGAATTTTGACAATTTTGACAATTTTGACAATTTTGACAATTTTGACAATTTTGACAATTTTGACAATTTTGACAATTTTGACAATTTTGACAATTTTGACAATTTTGACAATTTTGACAATTTTGACAATTTTGACAATTTTGACAATTTTGACAATTTTGACAATTTTGACAATTTTGACAATTTTGACAATTTTGACAATTTTGACAATTTTGACAATTTTGACAATTTTGACAATTTTGACAATTTTGACAATTTTGACAATTTTGACAATTTTGACAATTTTGAAAATTTTGACAATTTTGACAATTTCGACAATTTTGACAATTTTGACAATTTTGACGATTTTGACGATTTTGACAATTATGACAATTTTGACAATTTTGACAATTTTGACAATTTTGACAATTTTGACAATTTTGACAATTTTGACAATTTTGACAATTTTGACAATTTTGACAATTTTGACAATTTTGACAATTTTGACAATTTTGACAATTTTGACAATTTTGACAATTTTGACAATTTTGACAATTTTGACAATTTTGACAATTTTGACAATTTTGACAATTTTGACAATTTTGACAATTTTGACAATTTTGACAATTTTGACAATTTTGACAATTTTGACAATTTTGACAATTTTGACAATTTTGACAATTTTGACAATTTTGACAATTTTGACAATTTTGACAATTTTGACAATTTTGACAATTTTGACAATTTTGACAATTTTGACAATTTTGACAATTTTGACAATTTTGACAATTTTGACAATTTTGACAATTTTGACAATTTTGACAATTTTGACAATTTTGACAATTTTGACAATTATGACAATTATGACAATTTTGACAATTTTGACAATTTTGACAATTTTGACAATTTTGACAATTTTGACAATTTTGACAATTTTGAAAATTTTGACAATTTTGACAATTTTGACAATTTTGACAATTTTGACAATTTTGACAATTTTGACAATTTTGACAATTTTGACAATTTTGACAATTTTGACAATTTTGACAATTTTGACAATTTTGACAATTTTGACAATTTTGACAACTTTGACAATTTTGACAATTTTGATAATTTTGACAATTTTGACAATTTTGACAATTTTGACAATTTTGACAATTTTGACAATTTTGACAATTTTGACAATTTTGACAATTTTGACAATTTTGACAATTTTGACAATTTTGACAATTTTGACAATTTTGACAATTTTGACAATTTTGACAATTTTGACAATTTTGACAATTTTGACAATTTTGACAATTTTGACAATTTTGACAATTTTGACAATTTTGAAAATTTTGACAATTTTGACAATTTTGACAATTTTGACAATTTTGACAATTTTGACAATTTTGACAATTTTGACAATTTTGACAATTTTGACAATTTTGACAATTTTGACAATTTTGACAATTTTGACAATTTTGACAATTTTGACAATTTTGACAATTTTGACAATTTTGACAATTTTGACAATTTTGACAATTTTGACAATTTTGACAATTTTGACAATTTTGACAATTTTGACAATTTTGACAATTTTGACAATTTTGACAATTTTGACAATTTTGACAATTTTGACAATTTTGACAATTTTGACAATTTTGACAATTTTGACAATTTTGACAATTTTGACAATTTTGACAATTTTGACAATTTTGACAATTTTGACAATTTTGACAATTTTGACAATTTTGACAATTTTGACAATTTTGACAATTTTGACAATTTTGACAATTTTGACAATTTTGACAATTTTGACAATTTTGACAATTTTGACAATTTTGACAATTTTGACAATTTTGACAATTTTGACAATTTTGACAATTTTGACAATTTTGACAATTTTGACAATTTTGACAATTTTGACAATTTTGACAATTTTGACAATTTTGACAATTTTGACAATTTTGACAATTTTGACAATTTTGACAATTTTGACAATTTTAACAATTTTTTTCTGTTCTGTTTTGTAAATTTGAACTCTAAATTTTATTTGTTTTTCGTAATCCTGATTTTGTTTTTATTTTCATTCTCTGATTGATTATCGAGATCTTCTTTCATTCATGAATAGGTTTTGAAGGTACAATTGATGTCATTTGGGTGATAATTTTTTTTTATTTAATCCTAAAATGATTTCATCTCAACTGTTCATGTTTTTTGACTTATCCGTCATCAAAAAAGCATCCCGTTTACATCATTTGTCATTTTTAAAGAGCTTCCTAATAGTCCTCTTCGAAATCATTGCTCGTTCATTTTCAAGTGGTATGCTATCTTTCAAAAAATTCTCGACCAAAAAAAGTCTTCTTCATCCGATAGGCTTCCCTGTCATCAATAAATTATGGCTGCCAGCCAGCAGTCTTCGGCTGTAAAGTCCTGCTGGCTTCTGCTTTCGTTTGTCTGCCGTTCTTTTGGTCCGATTTTGGGTGACAACGACCTATCAGACGTATGGAAGGCCACAACAACCAAAAAACCCTCGACACGGATAAGGTTTCACTTCTTTTAGGCATTCATACTTACACGTGTGCTTCGCCTCAAGTTATGCTAGGCTTCGTCCCTCAAGAGTTCAAGAGCAAGGAGCCCTTTGGATTGAAAAATGCGTCGCTTATCGCCCGAAGTGCTGACAGCTCTCCAAACAAAATATCTACTCAGAAAAGGACAGCTAAATTGATTTATTTCACCGGAGCTGAGGACGACCGACAGACGGTAGACATGGTCTTTTTAGGGGAAAGGACTCTACTAGCATTTTTCTTGGAGGCTGTTGGGTTCTCGACTGAGTTTTTTTTTTCGTTAAACCATTGAAAATTCACAGAGGACAAAAGATAACGCACACGTAAATCAAATCGGATGGAAGGATTTTTCTCGTCAAGGTTGCTTTCCACCCTGGGAAGAATCATCCCCCCTTTCCTCGGTATTTTTGATGCGGTTGTCTGGTCCGCTGAACGAAAAGAACTGTAAAACTTAACATTCTTCAAAGTTTTAACGATGTGTGATAGTGTCTCAGTTGTCGTAAGAATTTCCATCTGTTTTGTGTAGGACCCCCGTTAATGCTGGTGGTCTGGTTTTGTGGATTTGGTTCTTCTTGCCTTTTTATTGCATCTGACCGTGGACGGTTATTTTTTCTATGAATCTTCAATTTTAGTGTTCGAAATTCCTACATTGAGGCGCCTACAGTGTGACTTTTTAAATTTTATTTTCAATTATTTATTACTTTCTGGTAGCTTTTGCCTTACGAGTGTTCACTCTCGAATTTTTATGTCTTCCCAACAAAGTGACATCTAATCTGAAAGATCATTGCCCAGAATAGCTGGTCATTAGTTGAAATACGCAGACCAAAGATTAACAGCGAGTTGGTTGTTTGGAACTGAAGTTAGTGCAGATTTTCTGAAAACCAAAAATGCAAAATTCAGAACTTTTAATAAAATCGGATAACAAAAGTGAAGAGGTTAGAGAATCCCGATTGCAGTTATTGAGAAAAAGGATTTGAAAGTGATGTCCACATGTCCAAAGAAATTTTAACAAAACAGACCATAACAATCACACGAATGGTAAAAAACGCAATCGTTCCGTTTTCTTCAAGAAGAAAAATGTTGTCCAACTTCTTTTAAAAAGAAAGTAGAAAAATTGAGCTAGCTCCAAATTTGCACAAAGCCACATATCTTCGGAGTTGCCATCTTCCGGTGGCGGAATTAAATAGGTCTCAGGCGGGAAAATGTTTCTCCGAAAACTGAAACCTAGACCCACATAACTATGTTCAACGTACGGAGCGTGGAAAAAAATATGCCTTAAGACAGAACCCGTCCAAAATAAAGCCACCCCTAGAAAGAGAAGGAAAACCTCATTTCGGACCACTTATTTCGTAATTGCAATATCACTCAAGAAAAAGGCTGCTGCTGGTGGTGGTGATTTTTTCTTTTTTTTGCGTTTTTGGTTACGTTTTGTTTTTGCCCTACGAAACGAGTTGGAATGGTGTCGGGTAAAAGGGGATGACAGTACAGTGGCAAGGCTTTTATCTTTGAGAAGCTTTTGGTGGGGTTTTTTTTCATTTGGACCATGGAAAGGGGGGATTATGGTGACTGTACTCTGGCAGGCAGACGACGATGATACCAATCAACCCATCGGCGGCACACCCGCTCTTTTTTGGTGCCTCGAGAAAAAGTGGCTGGCAAATGGAATGAACAGAATTAATAAAGCGAACCGGAGGAAGAAAATTGGGCAAACCAAGCTCTAACACATGAGAGCATCGGGTGGAATTTTTTTTCTAACGGGCCGGCCCGAAATTGAATTGCTCCAAGAGCCCTTGACTTTATTCCGCACTTGAACGAACTGACCGAGAAGCAAACCGAGCAGGGGGGGATGATAGATGAATGATAAGCTTTGGGAGCTAGAAAAAATTAACTCCCCAAGGACGGGTGGGGTCGAATTGAAATTGAAATCCCGTCGATGTTTGCTTTATTCCGCTAACCTTGGATCGGCCATTCGAGATTGGTGGTCTAAGCTGTTTCGAGTGAATTTTCTCATTATCTCCGGTTATTGATTCCCACTCTTATATGGGGATCACATGAATGGGGGTCAGGTCACAAAATTCGTACGCTCCGGTGGAAAATAAACAATCTTCTGTGGTGAAGGTAGAATAAAGAGGTGATCCCGAAGAGCAACAGCCATTTCGCACATCGTCACGCAGCCAATGGTCCATCAAAATGGCTCAAATTAACCTCCGGGAAAGCTCCATTCCGGTCTATTTGGAACTCACCGAACGACCTCGGTAATAACATCATCATCCCGACTGCTTCTTACCTTCTCTCACACCCACATCAGAGCATCTCCAACCAGAGAAACTAGAACTTCAAAGAGACGAAGAACCTCCAATATCATCTTGACGAGCTGCCGAAGGTCTGGTCTAGTCTAGAGATCGTCGTCCCGCGCAAAATGTAGACAGGGACTCGCACTCTAGCCGTAAAAGAAGCAAATCAGCATAAATTTAACGACGCGTACACATGCTTGCTTACTTACTTTATGCTCTCCCCCGACCGCATTTCCAGTTCATATGTTCTCGATGCTTCGAAGATTTTGTGTTAAAATGTGCAATTTATGGGTAAGGGGGGATGACGATGACAACGGAAGGAAAAATAACGGGCAGAATATAAGTAAGAGTGTAGCGTTTTTTTTTTTTCTAAACAACGTTTTCTGTTCCTTTCTTTGGTTGGTTGCAATCGTAAAAATGCGGAGCCTCGTTTAATGGGACTGTAATGAGCTCATCCTGTTTTGCTGTGAATGTGTGAGTTTGCGCTAGAAAACAGGAATTTTTCTTCCAGCTTACAATTTCTACTATCTGGTCAATTTAAGATCTAACTGTTGGTTTTTTTCACATATGGTGTTTAGAGAAAATGAAACTCATTGGTTTCTTTTGAGTAACATATCCAAACGAATTGTGTAGTTTTTTCTTTAAAAGGTGAAAAATGTGAACATGAAACTCTTACGTAAATTTTAAAGCAGGGAACGTTACCATTTGTTTCCCTTTTTATTTTTTCTGCAAATAATGATCCCGTTTCCTGATTTTTCTTGGGTAAAGCTTAAAAATTCCTTCCAGGTTCTGGGCATTCTATAATTTATATAAATGTTTATATAAATTTGTTCAATTGTCAACATTGTCAAAATTGTCAAAATTGTCAAATTTGTCAAAATTGTCAAAATTGCCAAAATTGTCAAAATTGTCAAAATTGTCAAAATTGTCAAAATTGTCAAAATTGTCAAAATTGTCAAAATTGTCAAAATTGTCAAAATTGTCTAAATTGTCAGAATTGTCAAAATTGTCAAAATTGTCAAAATTGTCAAAATTGTCAAAATTGTCAAAATTGTCAGAATTGTCAAAATTGTCAAAATTGTCAAAATTGTCAAAATTGTCAAAATTGTCAAAATTGTCAAAATTGTCAAAATTGTCAAAATTGTCAAAATTGTCAAAATTGTCAAAATTGTCAAAATTGTCAAAATTGTCAAAATTGTCAAAATTGTCAAAATTGTCAAAATTGTCAAAATTGTCAAAATTGTCAAAATTGTCAAAATTGTCAAAATTGTCAAAATTGTCAAAATTGTCAAAATTGTCAAAATTGTCAAAATTGTCAAAATTGTCAAAATTGTCAAAATTGTCAAAATTGTCAAAATTGTCAAAATTGTCAAAATTGTCAAAATTGTCAAAATTGTCAAAATTGTCAAAATTGTCAAAATTGTCAAAATTGTCAAAATTGTCAAAATTGTCAAAATTGTCAGAATTGTCAAAATTGTCAAAATTATCAAATTAGTCAAAATTGTCAAAATTGTCAAAATTTTCAAAATTGTCAAAATTGTCAAAATTGTCACAATTTTCAAAACTGTCAAAATTGTCAAAATTGTCAAAATTGTCAAAATTGTCAAAATTGTCAAAATTGTCAAAATTGTCAAAATTGTCAAAATTGTCAAAATTGTCAAAATTGTCAAAATTGTCAAAATTGTCAAAATTGTCAAAATTGTCAAAATTGTCAAAATTGTCAAAATTGTCAAAATTGTCAAAATTGTCAAAATTGTCAAAATTGTCAAAATTGTCAAAATTGTCAAAATTGTCAAAATTGTCAAAATTGTCAAAATTGTCAAAATTGTCAAAATTGTCAAAATTGTCAAAATTGTCAAAATTGTCAAAATTGTCAAAATTGTCAAAATTGTCAAAATTGTCAAAATTGTCAAAATTGTCAAAATTGTCAAAATTGTCAAAATTGTCAAAATTGTCAAAATTGTCAAAATTGTCAAAATTGTCAAAATTGTCAAAATTGTCAAAATTGTCAAAATAGTCAAAATTGTCAAAATTGTCAAAATTGTCAAAATTGTCAAAATTTTCAAAATTGTCAAAATTGTCAAAATTGTCAAAATTGTCAAAATTGTCAAAATTGTCAAAATTGTCAAAATTGTCAAAATTGTCAAAATTGTCAAAATTGTCAAAATTGTCAAAATTGTCAAAATTGTCAAAATTGTCAAAATTGTCAAAATTGTCAAAATTGTCAAAATTGTCAAAATTGTCAAAATTGTCAAAATTTTCAAAATTGTCAAAATTGTCAAAATTGTCAAAATTGTCAAAATTGTCAAAATTGTCAAAATTGTCAAAATTGTCAAAATTATCAAATTAGTCAAAACAGTCAAAATTTTCAAAATTGTCAAAATTGTCAAAATTGTCAAAATTGTCAAAATTGTCAAAATTGTCAAAATTGTCAAAATTGTCAAAATTGTCAAAATTGTCAAAATTGTCAAAATTGTCAAAATTGTCAAAATTGTCAAAATTGTCAAAATTGTCAAAATTGTCAAAATTGTCAAAATTGTCAAAATTGTCAAAATTGTCAAAATTGTCAAAATTGTCAAAATTGTCAAAATTGTCAAAATTGTCAAAATTGTCAAAATTGTCAAAATTGTCAAAATTGTCAAAATTGTCAAAATTGTCAAAATTGTCAAAATTGTCAAAATTGTCAAAATTGTCAAAATTGTCAAAATTGTCAAAATTGTCAAAATTGTCAAAATTGTGAAAATTGTGAAAATTGTGAAAATTGTCAAAATTGTGAAAATTGTCAAAATTGTCAAAATTGTCAAAATTGTCAAAATTGTCAAAATTGTCAAAATTGTCAAAATTGTCAAAATTGTCAAAATTGTCAAAATTGTCAAAATTGTCAAAATTGTCAAAATTGTCAAAATTGTCAAAATTGTCAAAATTGTCAAAATTGTCAAAATTGTCAAAATTGTCAAAATTGTCAAAATTGTCAAAATTGTCAAAATTGTCAAAATTGTCAAAATTGTCAAAATTGTCAAAATTGTCAAAATTGTCAACATTGTCAAAATTGTCAAAATTGCCAAAATTGTCAAAATTGTCAAAATTTTCAAAATTGTCAAAATTGTCAAAATTGTCAAAATTGTCAAAATTGTCAAAATTGTCAAAATTGTCAAAATTGTCAAAATTGTCAAAATTGTCAAAATTGTCAAAATTGTCAAAATTGTCAAAATTGTCAAAATTGTCAAAATTGTCAAAATTGTCAAAATTGTCAAAATTGTCAAAATTGTCAAAATTGTCAAAATTTTCAAAATTGTCAAAATTGTCAAAATTGTCAAAATTGTCAAAATTGTCAAAATTGTCAAAATTGTCACAATTGTCCAAATTGTCAAAATTGTCAAAATTGTCAAAATTGTCAAAATTGTCAAAATTGTCAAAATTGTCAAAATTGTCAAAATTTTCAAAATTTTCAAAATTTTCAAAATTTTCAAAATTGTCAAAATTGTCAAAATTGTCAAAATTGTCGATATTGTCAAAATTGTCAAAATTGTCGAAATTCTGGTCAAATCCATGTTTCTAGAGAATTCGTGGGTAAATTCTCTATACAAATTTTTCAGCAATCTTTTTCATTCGCTGTTCTCATTCGAGAAAGTTTTGATTCAGGAATTTGCAGCAGCGAGAAGACTCTGACGTTGAATTCTCAATTTCAAGGCAGCTTTCAATCGTATCGAAAACAAAACTATGTAGGGGAACATGCCCTATTATGCGCCACCTAAGCGAATCGCTGATTTTCTATGCATTCCACGTACAAATTGTGTTAAAAATAGATGAAATCGTTGAAGAAAAGTGTTTTCTACAAATGCCTATGATTTTTTATTACTCAAATTGCTGTAGTTGCTTCAAAAACTTGATTTTTTAAAACCATATTCAATGCCACAGAACAAAACTGTGTTGCAAATACGCGCCGCTGTGTATTCAATACGCGCCTAGCAGCCGAACACAGCCGAAAGCAGCCGAAGACCGAAAACACACCAATACTTACAGACACTTTGAATGAAAAGAAAATCAAAATGGACTAATAGAAATTTAAAAAAAAAAATGAAAAGTACATTTTTTGGGCTGAATTCACGCTCAAAATATGGTTTTAGACTTTTTGTTCATTTTCAATAAAAATTGGCCTTTTTGAAAAATAAATGCTATTTTCAGCCTACTTCGATTGGCGCGTTATAACGAGCGCATGGGCCGTGATAGAACATACCCATAAAAAGCATACCATAGCGAGTTCAGTATGATTTTTTAGCATAAAATTATAGTTTAGATTCTCCTCTATCGATGTGTCAGAAAATATTGTCTTATTCGTTTTTCTCTGCTTGGTGACACCTTATTGAAAGTGTTTTAAAATTTAGATCGAAATGAAGAAAAACTTAAATTGTGAAATTATTACGACACAGGGGCATTTTAAGGAAAAATTCATACTTGCCATGACCAATCACAGCATTTAAAACCAATTGGTAATATTTTGCAGGCTTAAAATGTTACAGATTCATCAAAACAAGGGTGGCGCGTATTAGCCACATGGGGCGTTATATGAACTTTTCCCCTACTTAGAATGTCCCTCACAAATTAGCAGCAGAACAGGACCCACCGATTGTTGGTTGACCCGTTTAGTTTTCTCCGGCTAAAACAAACGACAAAGTTCAGTCGTCGGAGCTAATCGGTCCCCATTAGTTGAAACGTGCAGTAGCACCAAATTTAATCCCAAATTGCAATTTCAGGACCTTTATTCGTAGCATAACTAGAAAGAGAGAGAAATAAAAACAAAAAGGAAATCCTACATCCTCTGATAAATGTGACCCAGATCGTGCCACAATAAAACGATTATCCGGCGGGACTTTCGGGAGCTTAGCTTTATTTTCAATTTTTTCGGTTTCTGATGGAGGCAAAACAAAAACACCACGAAGAAGCATCCGGCCGGGGGCTGAACGTAATGTGTCTTAAACTTTGACAATAAATTTCGGTCAAATATGACTTTTCCCCGAAGCATGGCTTAGCTTAGCACAACTCGACTCGACCTAACGTCAGACTTAGTTACAGACATGCCCTATATCTTCACATGAAGCGAAAGCTGTCTTCGAGAAGCACAAGAAGGGTGCCTAAAAAGTTGAGAAAAAAAATCCTTCCCAAAAGAGTGACAGAAGAGAGTTAGGGATTAAATTTATGCCGCCCTATGTGTCCTTACTCGAGGCTCGCCAAAATAACGAACACACGCGCTTCCTCACTTAGTAAGTGAGTGAGTGAGTGAGTGAGTGAAAAAGGAAGAGGATGTGGTCGTTGGCGAACAATTTTTTGGCAGCCGGAAGCATTAGTCGAAGTAGAAGCAAAACGAGCGCCTTGAGATGAATTCTTCAGGATTAGGTTATGGAGAAGGACATCCTCTCCTTCCTCAACTTCCGTCTTCTTTAGAGTCTCCCAAGTCCTAGCCGGATGTGATGGGTAAACTTTTTTGGTTTATGGATTTTTCTGGCTCAAGTTCATCGCCATGGGTGGATGTGATGATGTGCTAAATTATCGGAAAATGTATTTGGTAGTCAAAGTCGGTTTTTTTGGAGTTATATTCGAATATGTGCACTTTATACATTTTCGACCACAACTCCAAAAGACTCCTTTAGCCTCCAACGGACTTCCGTAGCTGATCTACATGAAATTCAATAAAATAAAATTTACTCCCTGAACTGATTGTATAATAAAATTTTAACTTAAAGCTGTCTGTAAAGCAGATCAGAATTTTGATTCTCTCCGTCAACCCGGAACAAACTTAAAGATAATTTGTTCTTGTGTCACAACATGGCAGCTGTGGAAAACGATCCACCAACACCAGTGACCATTCCGGAAGAAGAATCTAATTGTGTAGCATGCGACCGACCGGACTCCGCTGCTAATCTTGTGCAGTGCGACGTGTGTAATGAATGGTGTCACCAAACCCGTGCGGGGGTCACTGGATCAATTGAAAATGGTCCTTGGACCTGCCGGAAATGTCTCCCAGCAGTAAGCGTTCGAAGTGGCGCATCTTTATCAAGTATCTCTAAACGTTTGAAAAGGATTTAGTTACAATTTCAACAGCTAGCGGAAAAGAGAGCACTGGAGAAGATAGCACTTGAGATTCGTCTCGAAGCTCTTCAGGCTGAAAAGGATTTAGTGGGCAAAAAGTATGAACTTTTACAGTCAACTTTCAATGTCCAGATGAAGCTATTTAGTGTCAGAAATCGACTCTATAGCAAAATCAGCCATCAAATAACCGCTACGTGGCTGGAGCAGATCTCGCCAATCGAGAGCTCGCCTGATGGTCCCATACTTTCCAGTCCCGAGATCGGTCCCCTCATCCATGAACTATCATCAACTGGTCTACAAGTACCACCGGAAGAACTCAACCAGATCCCTGAAGATGTATCACCAGCGAATGCAGAAACGAGCCTGCAGCCAGCTCCGATACAATAACATCAACAGCCATCGAACTCCACGCTGGATGTTGAGCTATTGTGCGAATTGCTCACAGAGTGCCTAGCTCTAAACCAACGTCCGAAACAGGATAACGTTTTTAAAATCCCCAATCACAACTCTACTTCACCTGCACCTACCAGGAACGCCAACCCACAGGTGTATTCGGTAACTGCTGAAAATTGTGAAGCAGTAGCCTTGCCTCTCTTCTCTCTCCCCGAGAAATAACGTAAGACCATTCCAATTAAATGCCTATAAACTGAAGAACTATATGAGTCCCATGCAGCCTTGCCAGATCTACGGATTTCTCCGTAGTTCTACGGATTTTCAGCATTTCTACGGAGCTACGGATCGATGCTCGAAATCTACGGATTTTTAGCATTTCTTACGGATTTTCTACGGATTATCGAGAAAATTCAAGGGATTCTGCGGATAACTGAAAATTCTACCTGACGACCAAAAAAAAAAAAAAAGGTCATCAAGCTTTATTTTGCCGAAATCAGTACATTTTTCGATTTTCCTAAAATCTACGGACTTGAGCGGTTTTCAATCTGGCAAGGCTGGTCCCATGAGTCACTGATCGAACAGCTGGGGAGTTGCCCCGATGAGTATTTAAATTTTGCCAAAGTTATGGTAGATTATACGCCCACACCATCACAACTAGCAACTCCCTACCTTTACTGGGAACCCAGCTGACTGGTGTGTTTTTATCAACAGTTATACCACTACCACACGAAGACTACACTCACAGAGACCACTTTGCGATCCGTTATCGTGTGGGTGAAAGTGCACAGTCAGTCAGAGGAGAGGTAATGACAGGTGAACGACGCTGGAGGACACAACAATTTGACCGGAATGTCTTCGTCGAGGTTTTGAAGTGGGAGCAAAACCTGTCAAACTTGTCGGCGGAAAACCTGACGAAAGTACTCACACGTGCTTGTGACGCAGCAATGACGAGGAGAGTTAATCGTAGAAACCCACATCCACCAGTTTATTGGTGGACTGAGGAAATCGCGAATTTGCGTGCCACCTGCCTCCGCGCTAGACGAAACATGCAGAGAGCACGAACTCAAATGGAGAGAGACGAGCGTAGGCCGCTTTTCAAAAATGCGAAAAGAAACCTATGCAAGGCAATTAAAGAGAGTAAAGAGGCATGTTTAAGGAAACTTTGTCTTGATGCCAATGACCGACCATGGGGCGATGCCTACAGGATAGTCATGGCAAAAAACAAAAGCGGTAGCACACCACCTGAAATGTGCCCCAACAAACTGAGGGAAATAACGAGAGAGCTGTTTCCTCATCATATTATTAATAGCTGGCCGCAAGTCCCGTACGACCGGGATACGAGCGATGAGGAGTTAATATCGTTGGAGGAACTGCGGGACATCGCCAAATCCCTTCAGCTGGAAAAGGCTCCGGGTCCAGATGGTATCCCGAACATTGCAGTTAAGACCGCGATTATGGAATTTCCCGAAATGTTCCGATCGTCACTGCAAATTTGTATAGAGGAAAGGATGTTTCCAGATATTTGGAAACGACAGAAGCTGGTTCTGCTGCCCAAACCAGGAAAGCCATTGGGGAACCCATCGGCATACAGGCCAATATGCCTACTGGATACGGTTGGAAAGATTCTGGAAAAGGTGATTGAATCGTATCCAGCGGTACACCGAGGGCGAAGGCGGATTGTCCAACAATCAATTCGGCTTTCGAAAAGGGCGATGCACAGTCGACGCCATTCGAACTGTCATCGAAACGGCTGATAAAGCCAGACTCAAGAAGAGAAGAGGGGACCGTTTTTGAGCGGTAGTAACATTGGACGTGCGTAACGCCTTCAATAGTGTCAGCTGGGCAGCGATTGCTTATTCGCTTATAAAAATGAGGATACCGAAATATCTCTACAAATTAGTGGAAAGCTATTTGCAGAACCGCAAGCTTCTATACATGACGAGCGAAGGATTTCAGGAAATGGATGTTACAGCTGGAGTACCGCAAGGGTCGATACTGGGCCCGGTTCTGTGGAATATTACGTATGATGAGGTGCTGACATTGAGCCTGCCAGAGGGAGTAAAGTTGGTTGGTTTCGCGGACGATGTCGTGCTACTAGCGACGGGTTACTCTACAGAAATCGTCCAGCTAAGAGCTTCAGAGGCTGTAGATGCGGTAGAGAGCTGGATGCACTCCAAAAGTTTGCAGTTGGCTCACCACAAAACCGAGATGGTCCTGATATCAAACCTGATTTCCCCGCAAACAGGCAGGATTACAGTTGGATCATGCACTATCGAATCAAAGCGTGAGCTTAAATATTTGGGTGTGATGATTGACGACCGGCTCAGCTTTAAAAACCACGTTGAGTCTGTGTGCAAGAAGGCGGCAACAGCAACGGCCGCACTCACGAGGATAATGGCGAACAACTCGGGGATCCGAAGTAGTCAGCGAAGGATAATTTCGAGTGTAGTTTCGTCAATCCTTCGATATGGAGGGGCGGCCTGGAAATCTGGTCTTAATATCCAGTGTAACCAGCAGAAGCTGAACAGTGTACAGAGGCGAATGAATTTGCGGGTCATCAGTGCATACCGCACCGTTTCGTCGGAGGCTGCATGCGTTGTAGCGGGAGTCATGCCCATCTCGGTTTTGTTGGTGGAGGACTCATATTGCTACGAAAATAGAGGCATGCAAAACGTGAGAACACGAGCCAGAGATAGCTCCATGGCTAACTGGCAGCAGCTGTGGGACAGCTCGGAAAAAGGGAGGTGGACCCATCGTTTGATCCCAAACATCAAAGAGTGGATGGAGAGAAAGCATGGCGAAGTGGATTTCTACATGACGCAATTCCTGACTGGTCATGGATGCTTCATGAAGTATCACCACAGGTTCGGACATGCGGCCTCGCCGGTCTGCCTAACATGCGGTGACGTGGACGAGACACCCGAACACGTGGTATTCTATTGTCCAAGATTTGAAGAGGAACGTGCCAATATATTCGCCGCCTGCGGACCAGAAACGACAGCGGACAACATGTTGCAGAAGATGTGTGATGACATTAACACATGGCAGGCAGTCAGTGATGGGCTCGCCCGGATAATGGCTGCTTTGCAAAGGAGTTGGAGACTGACGCAAATTGCAATTGACGCAGGATAACGTAGGTTAACTTTAATAAGCTTAAAGAGTCCGAAGCTATGAAATGAACTACGCAAAACAATCAGCGTAGCCGATGGGACGTGAAGATGATGTTGGGCGGTCAGGATGATATTTAATTAAAATATGAACTTCTTGGCGAGTGTTGCGAAAGTAGCGCTATGCGTGAATTAGACACCCCCTTACCGAAGTATTGCCTTAGGGCAGGTACCGGTTTGGGAATTAGTCTGACACCCCAGGTGGAGTTTAGGGCATATGTATATACGGATGAGTATATAACGAGTTGACCCATTGTTCCCATGTAGACACGGCACTCGACGTGCATTGGGAACAATTCGTAAAATTCCTTCTTCGAATTTACCACCTGGGTAACCAAAAAAAAAAAAAATAAAAAAAAAATAAAAATAAAAATAAAAATAAAAAAAATAAAAAAAATAAAAATAAAAAAATAAAAAAAAAAATAAAAAAAAAAATAAATAAAAAATAAATAAAAAAAAATTTAAAAAAAAAATAAAAAAAATAAATAAAAATTAAAATTAAAAAAAAAATCCACTTGCATGTGGATACAACCAAGCTGAAAATTTGTTCCGCCTTCAGCGTTGTGTCAAAGGCGATGCACTTAAATCTGTACACAGTCGCATTCTTGTCCCTAATTCTGTGCCGCGTACTACTGACAAGCTCCTCAGCTATGATGGTCCACCTGAACAATCGATAAAAGTTCTTTCGGACTAAATTAAAATTATTACCGCCCCAAAAGCCGATAGCTTAAAACTTTAAAAGACTACGACATGGCCGTTCACAGCTTCTGCGACACCTTAGAAGCCGCCAATCAAACAGCCCACTTTTCAAATCCGTCTTTACTCGCGAAACTAGTTAACCGTTTACCTACTCCGTTTCAGATGCAGTGGGCAGATTATTGTAAGAAGCTGAGTGTTGAAGTAAACTTGAGACAGTTCGGAGAATTTATGTCCGCCCTCGTTGATTCTGCCAGACGAGTAACCCCTTCTCTGGAACTTCGAACCGAGCTGAAGACTGTAGCAAACCGAAACGAGGAGTACTTCGAGCACCACCGCGCTAGAGTCGAAGTGGGGGACGTCAGTGCAGTGTTTGCGGTAACAACCATCGTCTGAACCAATGTAAGGAGTTCAAATCCTTCGGTGTTGATAGGATCGTGCAAAGGGAGAGACTTAGCCGAAACTGCCTCAACTTCCATGGCCATCGTCCCTGCCGTGTTGGTGGCCACTGTAACGTAAACCTATACTGTTTCCAGAGTTTTTACGAATCAACGATCGCAACCAACTGGCCGTGACCCGCCTATGGATACTTGTGTCAATCATGATCACCGTAGTGTTTCACAATTATGCCTGTTTAAGACGAATAATTGTAGTCACCCTAGTTCACTACTGCTGGTCTTGTAGTACTCTTCGAGATCAGAGTAGACTCTATTGTCTACTTAGGTAGATAAGAAGGCACTCACGAAAAGGCCTTCTGGAACAATTAGTGCTAGGTAACTAGGTTCTACTGAGCAGAAGATAGTTGAATAAAGTTAGTTCGGAATACACCACCGCCGCGTGAACTTTACTACCGCAATAAACTAGTGTTTTTACTGGTCCGCAAGTAAAGTGTTTGATGATTTAAAACAGTAAGACTATTTAGTGATTGTATCACCCCAAGTGATTTCAGTGACCCCAATGTGGAAAACCTACAAGGAAATTGAATTTCGGAACGCGACCAAACCCGAAATTGCCCTTATGTGCGCGAACAATGCCTGTTCTGGATCGTTTCTTATCATTGTTCATGGTAGTGGAAATCGTAAAATTGAAACGTTTGCCTTTCTCGTAGACGGTTCTTCGCTGACGCTTGTGGAAGAGGCGTTTATTCACGAAATTAAACTGCAAGGTGAACCTCAAACACTCTGCCTGAGATGGACGGGTAACAATACGCACATAGAGTGTGTAGAGTCCTTCCAAGTATGGACAATCAACCGCCTTTTGGTAATTCTTCAAAACTATGCCAATCAGTAGGACGTTCTTCTGATAGCACTGATTCTGTTCGCTGTCCGCAGTCAACTGAACGTTTTAGTTCTCTCTCTTCTTGCTCCGCATGTTTTCTCCCGCTTTCTTTGACAAGACTGCGAGAGGTGAATAATAGGTAAGTCTCGCATAATATTTGATATCGACTCTACAGAGTGGAACTCTAAGGTGGTAGAACTTAGCGTCATCCGAGATACATACTAAATGTTACCGAACAGTGAAGGAGTTATCGCTTGAACAACAAACCGTACATTATAATGCGCTTTCAAGTTCGTTCGCCCATCTTAGGGGACTTCCGATTACCAGTTACCAGGAAGTAGTTCCTCGTGTCTTCATCGATATTAACAATCTGCGCTTGACAGTTCCGCTTTCCGTGAAAGAAAGTCGCAACCAAAACAGGGCAAGATTGGTGTTTTTACGGTGAAGCTACAGAAAGCCGATCGGAGCTGTCGGTGAATATCCACAACAATGGTTGTTCGGGTGATGCCAGCTTGCACGCTACTGTGCGAGACTGTTTCACGTTAGAAGTATCGGGTCGAATAGCTTTGGAATCAGAGAGTGACAGGCGAGCCAAGAAGATTTAAGAAAATACAATAGTCTGACAAGAAGAGTGATTCCAAGCCGGCCTGGTTTGGAGATTTGATCACTTCGAATTCTAAGAATTTCCCGAATGCCTTGAACGTAAGCTCAAGCGGAACCCGAATATGCTTGAAAGCGTCAACAAACAGATTGAAGAGCATGGGATGAAAGGATACTGTTCGCACGAAAACCCGGTCATTGTAAACCCTGATTGATAGTCAGTAGAAACCTACCTAGGACCAGAATTGCAATAAACGGCTAGCAGATCACACGCGTCTGTTGTGTTCTGTCTTGTGTCGTCCCGTACCTAGCAATAAAACGTTTCTAGTTGATCCGAACCGTCGCGCTGTATTTTTTAACCCGTTTGTCGAAAACATGTTATCTTGCCCAGCAAAACCGTGCGTTATTAATTGCCCCGAAAAGTCCACATCCGTGAAAAAACAGATACTCTCGCTGTGCTTCATAATAAGAGCTGCGAAGTGGTATGCGAAAGGTGTGGTATCTCCCGGTCGGAATAGTAGTGAACCCAAAGAAACCAGAAAAGGTTCGTATGATTTCGGATGCTGCTGCCATGGGTACCATATCGGTTCTAACAATTTTCAGTGGCCGTGTCTGGAGATATTGTTGATATGATTCATCAGATCCGTACAAAGATCCTGAAGTTTTCGTGATGAAAGTTGCCACCTTCGGAGCTACATGCTACTCTGCGTCTGCACTATTCGTAAAACGAAAAAATGAATTTGATTTCTTGGCATTTTCAGCGAGCGAGCCCTTCGAAGCGGCAAGTGCTTATGTGCTTGATGAGCGTGTTTGACCCTCTCGGCCTGTTGGGGGCCTTCGTCATCCAAGGAAAGGTTTTGCTACAAGATATGCACACAGTGGATGAAGAGATTGACGATCGAGCTATTGAAAAGTGGACTAAATGGATCTCGCAATTCCCAAAGGTAGCTGACATACGAGTTCCAAGGTGCTACAACACGGGCGCCGATCAAAAATCTTATCGCCAACTGGAACTTCATATCTTTGCGGACGCCAGTGGCTAAAACCAAAGTTGGAGAAGGACACAAGCTGAACATAACACGAACCATATTCTGGTCGGATTTAGATACTGTTTTGGCGTGTATTCTCTCAGACCATCGACGCTACTTGCAATTTGTAGCTTGTCGGGTACCGGAGATCTTATTGACGACTCCATCGCCGATTGACGGTAGGTACTTACGGAGCAGAATGTTGTAGATATGGACACGAAACTAGGGCAAGGTGGTCAACAAAATATCCGTAGTTAGTTCCTGGTTCCAGGGACCAGAATTTTTAATATTACGGGAAGAAGATTGGCCGCAGCCAAAATCCATTCTGCCGACCAGGCTTGTAAGTGGTCACCATCGTTTGAATTTTTCCGGAGACAACCACCACACATCGTTCATGACAATCGTGGAGAGCGCAATCGTTTGATCGGAGAGCAAAAAAATGTCAAATGAAATTTTGATCTTTGTTGTGGTTAGTCGTTTGACTTTCATCCCTCTTGCGTAGATAATCGAGATCATCATTCCACATTGTTCGACCAACACATCCAAACATCACCCGGCGCTGCAGAGTGGCGAATTTTTTTTTTCAACAGGAGGGAGTGAACAGAAAAGATTGCATTTGTTTTTTGAGTCTGTAAGTTCTGCTGCGTGAAAGAGATACGCGATGTCGTAAACTGTCGGGAATTAAGGTCGTTTGACCATCAAATTATCCCTCTCGTGTACCAAGACACGAAATTTCGTTCGACAATCACACAAAGAAGAATGAATGTCGTTTTGTTTGATGGTAGTCGACTGTTCGGCAAGTTTTCGGTCGCATTCGTTTGATGGCACGAACAATGAGACTGATAAAAGCAGGCTGTGCGACTGTCAGAGAAAATGTCGATGGTTTACAAGTCTGCTGCCGACTGAGGAAGAACAAAAACATTGCTTCGTTCATCAAGCTGTAGTTATCCCAGAGCCAATGATTGATACAGACAGGTATTCCAAATGGGAACGAATGATGAGAACGATAGCCTACGTTTTCCGATATGTCGACATCTTTGAGAAGCATCAATTTCGGTTTAAAGGAGTTCGTCTCCAACAAGCTGAACTACAATCTCGGTTGAATGGAGTTCGCCTGAATCGAGCTGAATTACAGAACGCAGAAAACTATCTATTCTGGACAGCTCAATGGTCGGGCTTCCCAGAAGAAGTTTCTACGCTCCTTTATCAACGTCGAATGTCGAATTCGAACCAAATTCCAATGCAGAAAGGAAGCAAACTCTACAAGCTTTGGACGAGCACAGCATCATGCGAGTCGACGGACGAATCGGTGCTGCGATCAATGTAGAAGACAACGTCAAATTTCCCGCAATACTTCTGAAGACCCATCGAGTTACAGTACTGCTGATCGACTTCTAGCATCGTAGATACAAACACGCAAACTTCGAGACAGTTGTTAACGAACTTCGCCAGATTGTTTTTTAGGATATTTATATTGACAGTTCTATACGAACACCACCTTAGCAGGAGGCATCAGCCCTAACCTCAAACCGCACGATAAACGCGATTTTCCGGTACTAATATCGACAAACTCGCCCTGTGTGAAAGCGATACACAGATGTTTGTGTTTTGATGATTTTGGGTGTTCAGAGGTGCCAAGTGCATTGATAATTGGAAAATGATTATACTTTTTTAATTTCATTGTTATTGAAAAACTCTTCCATGAGTAATGAGAATTTGCAACATTGCAACTTTTCCGTAAATTTCTATTCGAATGAACGAAATAACAACTTACTGTATCGCACACTTAAACGATGTATGTGGAATTGTTTAAAATAATCAGAGCATGTAGACGATTATTTTCAAAGTCAACGTAGACGGGGCTTTCATGTATTTACTTGTTTGTAACAGTGAATGATTTTGCATTCGTTTAAAAATTAGAAAAAAAAACTCTTTTTTAATCTACCAAGCAGTACATGAAAATATATTTCAAATGTTTTGATTTCACCTTGAGGATTCATTAGCAAAAGATGGCTTATCTTAATCCATTTAGGGACGCCCGGTAATGATTTCAAACGATCAGCTGTTGATAGTTAAAAACTTTTATCAGTTTAGAGATATTATAATTATAGTTGATAACTATAAATTTTGTAAAAATCGGTTGAGAAACAAGAGAGATATAGCGATTTAAAGCGAGGAGTGTCAAATTGACACTCAAGGTCTGATTAGGAGGATTTTTTTTGTCTGGGCTTTCAGGGTGCTTCCATAAAATGTGATGATGCGAAGTTAAAGTTTTCAAAAATTCATCGTGGGTCCCAGAAGAAATTGATTTATTTGGGTGCACCCGAATAAAGTTTCAAGCCGCCGAACATCCAATTGTGTCATATTGACACTTAAAAGCGGATAAGGAGTTAGATGCAAAAATAAAAGTAAACTAAATCAAATCAATAAGCAAATAAAAAACTTCCAATGGGAGCGGAAACCATCCTCCTAAATAAATATTTATAGACGAGAGTGAGTTTATTGTGCCAACAATCAAGAGACAGAAAAAAAACCGTAGCCGTAGTTTTCGTTTATGGTGATGAGATTTTATCGGAATTTTCGCAGAACGGAAAACGTCAGAAAGAGAGAATATTTCATTCAATTTTTTTCCTACGTTCAGTCGGATATCCTTTTTTTTCCTGAACAAAAACACAAGCACCGAAAACGTTTCTCTTTATTGGTGGATCTATTGAGTTGATTTGATTTTCTGGTGGAAGTAAGCGGTCTTTTCCTTTGGTTAACATACATACTTCCGGAAGCCTAAGGATTAGCACACTTGTCCCTCTTAGGCTCAATCCCCCATGCCTTTTTCCTTCCATCAATGATTTGTGGACATGGTAAAATAAACAGAAAATTTCTTTTCCGGAGATAAATCGTTTGAAATCAATTCGGGTACACTTATCAGCATCCTCATATTTCTGATCGTTTCTTTTTTTATTCAGAAAATCCTAAACGATGACTATGAAAGGGATTTTGAGGGCTGTTCCGGAGAACCCTTCCGATTGAATGAGTCCTTTTTTCAAAATTTTGGGTTTGAAATATGTCTTACCTTTTGAAATGTTGTGACTTATCGTGCAGAAGTAAATCTACCTTGCTACCTTTTTTTATCCTCGCTTCTCGTCTAATGGTGTGGCATATTCATGAATCATTTCGATTTCCAATTGCAGTTTTCTAAGCTGAGATAAACAACCAGCAATCGAAGAAAAAACTTCACAAATCAACAGAAGGAAATCAATCCCTCCCCCTCTGTAAGGATGTGAAATCCGAGAAATAAAATCAACAGAACAAAAGATTTCATAAAAAATCCGGTCATATGATACACTTTTCAAATGGTTCCATGTATGAGGAGCTCGATTCGATTGATCTGGCTCTCGGAACCAGAAAAAAGTTCCTGGTACTGTGTCAAATAGGGCGCTTTCTTTGGCTTGAAGTGGGTTGAGGGTTGAGGCTTGCGAGAAAGAGCAAGTTGAACAAAGATAAATGTTTGCACATCAAGATGATATTGGATTGTGTGTGAAGGGGGAAGAACTTATTCATAACCATTTGGTAGATGGTAATTTGAGCTTTTTCATCATTATATCTTGTATCTCATTTTCAAACTCTTCTTTGTTAAAAATGGCAAAAAATTGTCAAAATTGTAAATGTTGTAGAAATTGTCAAAATTGTAAAAGTTGTCAAAATTGTCAAAATTGTCAAAATTGTCAAAATTGTCAAAATTGTCAAAATTGTCAAAATTGTCAAAATTGTCAAAATTGTCAAAATTGTCAAAATTGTCAAAATTGTCAAAATTGTCGAAATTGTCAAAATTGTCAAAATTGTCAGAATTGTCAAAATTGTCAGAATTGTCAAAATTGTCAAAATTGTCAAAATTTTCAGAATTGTCAAAATTGTCAAAATTGTCAAAATTGTCAAAATTGTCAAAATTGTCAAAATTGTCAAAATTGTCAAAATTGTCAAAATTGTCAAAATTGTCAAAATTTTCAAAATTGTCAAAATTGTCAAAATTGTCAAAATTGTCAAAATTGTCAAAATTGTCAAAATTGTCAAAATTGTCAAAATTGTCAAAATTGTCAAAATTGTCAAAATTGTCAAAATTGTCAAAATTGTCAAAATTGTCAAAATTGTCAAAATTGTCAAAATTGTCAAAATTGTCAAATCTGTCAAATCTGTCAAATCTGTCAAGATTTTTCAATTCCCAATTCTCAATTCTCAATTCTCAATTATCAATTTTCAATTCTCAATTATAAAATTTCAATACTCAATTCTCAATTCTCAATTCTCAATTCTCAATTCTCAATTCTCAATTCTCAATTATCAATTCTCAATTAATTCTAAATTCTCAATCCTTGATTCTCAATTCTCAATTCTCGATTCTCAATTCCCAATTCTCAATTCCCAATTCTCAATTCTCAATTCTTAATTTCAAATTACAAATTCTCAATTCTCAATTCTCAATTCTCAATACTCAATTCCCAATTCTCAATTCTCAATTCTCAATTCTCAATACTCAATTCTCAATCCTCAATTCTCAATTCTCAATTCGCATTTCTCAATCCTCAATTCTCAATTCTTAATTTTCCACTCTCAATTCTATATTCTCAATTCTCAATCCTTAATTCTCAATTTCTTATTTTCTGTTCCCAATTCCCAATTCTCTATTTTTCTTTTTGCAATTTTTCAATTTTCAATTTTAGATTTTACAAGCACTCAATGTGTAGTTTTCAAAAGGTTTTTTTTATCATGCTTTTTCTACTGAAGCAAGACATTTCGATTTTTCCACACTGCAACCGGAATTACGTGTCTTATCTTCCGGTGGCCATTATTCACTACTGGAATTTTCAAGAAACACATTCCAACTACACAATGGCCACTTATTCGCTATCCGTACAGGCAAAGCCATAAATACCGAAATTCGTTATCGCAATTACCTGCAGCCAACAGCTCATTTTAGTGAAGCCCGGGTTTCGCCTGCAAGTATACTACACACTCTCATCGTTCCAAAACCGTGACATTTAGTTTTGCTGCAGGCTGAGAGGACAACAAAGCCACAATGAAGGCGAATTGCCCGGCTTCAAAACGAGTGAATTAAATGCCTTACATTTGTGCAAAGGACCGTGTACCGACTTAGCTCGGTAGCTCATGGGAAGCGAAATTACGGCTTCTCGCAAGATTTCTCCAAGGAAATACACAAAACCAAATCTAGCGTAAGGAAAACCTCTTACCAGGCGCTTCTTGAACCCAAGAACACAAAAACTTCCCTTGGATCTGCTCTGCACAATTGTGGCGACGGCCCACTTTTTACACATACCTACACTTGGAGCGAGCCCCGTCATTTGGAGCGTTTCCAAATTTCCACTAGATAAACTTTTCGCTCGGTTCCGCAGCAACAATGAATGGGGAGAGGGCCTCTTTCACAGGACCGAAATTTCGTTCGAAGCGCGTTCCGGTTCACGGAAGAAGGAAAAATCTTCCTAACGCCATCCGCCAAAAAAGAAAAGGGAGTCTTTTTCACCCATTCAATGGGCAAGGCGAGAAAGTGAGTGAGGGGGAATAACTAAAACTAAAGACGAGTGCAACTTTCCACGACAGCACACATGGGACATGAAATGAAAACGACGTAGACGACATTTTGACCTTCTTTCTTTCTTCGGGGTGATTTTTGGGTGAATCGGTTTTTTTCTCAGTTCCCTACTAACCCGTCTTGAAGGTGGATCGATTGCAAGGAGAATGCGTAAAATCATTCGAAAAGGATAACTGGTGGAATCTCATTAATCCAATCTGCGGAAGAAAAGCTTGAATTTTCAAGAATACCTTTTGGCTCAATTATGTCTCCTGCTATCTTCCAAAGGGTTTTTTTTTCATTTTTTTGTTTTTAGCGACATTCAGCACAATTTATACCTTTGTTGCCAAACGCATTTTGGTAGATTTACTTGCTGGGTCCAAAGTGAGTAAAAAGCGTCACCCGTTTGTCATTGGGAAATGTAATTTAAAGTTGGCTTTGAAAGAGTATAGTTCAGTTTCTGATAATATCGTTTGGATTAATTTGGTAACCATCCAGCTTCCAAAGAGAGATTTATTTTAAATCGGAACTTGGAATCGTGCATCTTTGAAATTCACTAGTTTTATTTTTTTTTTTTTGGCTTTTTATTAGACATTCGGGATTTAAAAGGTTTACGTTTAGTTAATAAAATTAACGATCGAATTTCTAAGTGGATATTTCTCGAAGTTTCCACACTCTAAAATTAAATGAAGAATTCCGAACCTGAAACATTTAACTAGAAACAGAATTCATGCTCATAACGGGTTAAAGCTACGCCAACTTGAGTACTTCCATTCCGTCTTTTTTTTCCACAAGTTTTCACCACAATGACACTCTCGATGTAATTGCAAATTTTTAGCGACCATTTTCGGTTGCGGACTCTGTCTTCGCCGAAGCCAAAAGCAAGTGCGGCAAAGTCTTGGGGTTTTTTCTAGGGATTTTTTTTTTTTCGCTACCCTTTCACTGGTAGGTAATTCGGTTTACTGGTTCAGCTCAAGTGGTAATTCTCATTATTATTAGTTTTGACTCGACAGACCATTGTGACAGAACTTTTAATGCCACTCTACCTCCCTCCTTGAACAACCCATTTAAACTAAAATGAAGCAATTTCTTCGCGCGAGAATTCCAATTGCAAACGGAAACTCTCGTCTCAACTGTAATTTAAAGACGAAATCGATCTAGAAACTCAGGTGGAAAACCACCACCGGCACACATTAAATCGCTTGGCAAAAGCATCACGTAATAATGGATTTAATAAACCTACCTCACCGAAACCAATATCGAGCCTCAAGTTTGAGTTGGGGTACTTACAAGGGAGGATGGACACGATTCCACCTTTTCTGGAAGCCATTTCCGGTTCCATTGCTTTCGTTGTTTTCGACAATAACGGAAGAAGGTGCATCGGATATATGATGGTGCCTCCCGAGAAGTGGGGAACAGTAAACAGAAATTTTATATCAATATAAATTTAAGATATCAGCTGATAAAAACTTTGAAAAAGCTACCTATCTTTTTTTTTTTAATCCTTCTGAACAACTTATATTGTAACTGTTCACAAAACTTATTTGAGCATCCCCATTTACTCGGGACGCCGCGACGCCTCAAGGGATTGAAGATTTTTATGGCTTTTATGACGACGACGAAGACGGTGGCTTTGGTTTGATTTTTATTTCCCTGCTTATCGTCTGCTCTCGAAAACTGACGACTGACTGTAAGCTGGGAAGGAAATCTGAAACAGGACCATTCCAGACTAGAGCCCCGAGTAATAAAGGTTAAGACCTGTCTATATATTTGCCGAAATATGGCACTCGCAGTAAGGATCAGTGTGTTTGTGGCAATTACGGCGTAGGTGGGCTATCCAATGATTACTTATTGTGGCTTTAACTGAAACAGGTTGTGGGATTTTTTTTCCCCCAAAAGTGTTAAAGTAAAGCTTAAAAATTCTCTCTTGAATTGCAAGGTTTCTTGAAATTTTTCTTCCTTTGAATATTTAGACAATTTTGACAATTTTGACAATTTTGACAATTTTGACAAATTTGACAATTTTGACAATTTTGACAATTTTGACAATTTTGAGAATTTTGACAATTTTGACAATTTTGACAATTGTGAGAATTTTGACAATTTTGACAAGTTTGACAACTTTGACAATATTGACGATTTAACAATTTGTTAGTTTTTGAGCCATTTTTGTTTATTTGTGTCTAGTTTATTTTTTGTTTCTAGTTTGCTTTCCGGAAGCCTTTTCAATCAACCTGTTTAGAGAACAAAAAACCAAACAACTCACCTGTTGTACATGAGCACATCCGGCTTCCAGAGCCGGTGCGGTGGTATCCGCAAATCTCGCACACCGCCGTATTCCGTCGAGTTCCACCGGACGTTCATGTCGTTCCATTCCTGCAAGAGAGAAAAAATAAGAGAAAAAAATCATCAGAAAAAAGGACAAACATGAAAAAAATGAACAAACTTTTCACCGACACTCAACAAGCTGTAGAAAAAAAAACCAATTGATTAGCCAATTTGGGGTCGTCGTCGCTGTCGGGGAAAATTTATCAGGAGACCTATATACAGAGGGCACCGTTGTTGAGTCGATTGGTATAAATTTAATGAAATTTGTGACGCATTAGCTGAGCAGAATGTGAGTAGGTAGGTAACTAGGGCGAGAGTAAAAGCGAAAAGCATCCGGCCGCCGCTCGTGTGTGCGGTGAATGAAATTATCTTTTCCGCGAGACGCATCAATTGACGCGGGGAAATTTCGTGGGAAAATAAGGGTGAGTCTGGGGAACGTATGTGTGTGTTGCTTTCTGTGCCTGCTGGCAAAAATTGAAAATTTAATTATGCATGAATGGATGCTTTTGTTGTTGTTTTTGTTGTTGGTTGGAGAAAAATTTTTGCAGCTGACATTGAAGAGGATTTTGCTTAACGAAACTGAAGAAGAGATGAGACTTTTCATGGAAATTAATTTAGCACCTTGAGGGTGAACCATCTTGTGTGATGGTTTCGGTTAGTGAAGAGTTAAAAAAAATGATATTGTATGCTTCACCTGACAAAAATTAGATAAATTAGATGTTTATAAATTTATATATTTCAACATTTCACTTTATGAGTCGTTTCTTTATTTATCTGAGTGTTTCTGGGAACTAATGATTTGAAAAAGTTCATGTGTCCTTTCAAGATGTAAATTCATTTGCGGGAATCCCTTCAGAAACTTAAGGGACTCACCGACAGCTCAGAAACTTTCCTGTAAGCTCATGGTTTTTTTTTCAAATTGCCAATCTTCATATGTAGGTCCACCGATAAAATTTTAAATTTCGGAAAAAAATGCAGTAGGTTTTTTTTGTAGCTAAACTCAAGGTCTAATGCACCGTCACAACGCTAACTCTTAAGCTCCCTTTAAATTCATAAAACTAACTTAAAGCCGTGGGACGTGGATGTTTGAATATTTCCAAGTTTCTACCCTATTGAAAAGAATTAGAAATAAAAGTTTTTCAGAAAATGCCGTTTGGACTCAAGAATGCACCCACCACCTTTTAATGAATATTTTCACATCTCCCCTTGATGAGAATGATTTAATGTAACGATATCATCAATTCAAATTTTAGTTACAATCCACGCTGCTGGTTTGCGGACAGAATGCTTGGTGAATGATGACAATACTTATTCAAGTAGGTATTCAACTTCTTTACGTAGTAGACATGAACCACTTCACAGACCGAACGAAATTTCTTGCCATTCAAAGTTTCAAACAAGAGAAAGTGTTGCATTTTTTCTGTTAAAGTCTTTATAAAACAGAGAGAATTGCAGGCTGGAGGACAAATTTTACGCTGAATATGGACTTATAATGAAACAAAATGAAATCAAAAATCATTAGTGGATGCATCATTCCAAATTACCCACCAATAGTCCGTTCTGTGCCACTTCAATAAAAGGTAAGCAGTAACTCTTAAACTCCTTTTAAATTCATAAAACTAACTCAATGAACTACACTGGGTCCTACCTACTTGGCCATGGATATTTGAATATTTTCTGGTTTCTTCCCTATTGAAAAGAATCAGAAATAAAAGTTTTTTAGAAATTGCCGTTTGGACTCAAGAATGCACCCACCACATTTCAAAGTATGATAGTTTGCACATCTCCCCTTGATGAGAATAATTTAATGGTACGCTATAATCAATTCAAAATTGGGTTACAATTCACGCTACTGGATTGAGAACAGAATTCTTGTTCCTATTTACTGGCCTTGATTGTTTGAACATTTTCAGATTTCTGCCCTACTGAAAACAATTGAAAATAGGAGTTTTTCAGAACATGCCGTTTGGACTCAAGAATGCACCCACCACTTTTCAAAGTCTGATAGTTTACACATCTCCCCTTGATGAGAATGATTTAAGGGGGGGGGGGGGGGGGGGGTAGGGTCTAACGGGTAAAAAAAACACCATTTTCACGATTTTTTTCTAGAGCTATCGTTCCAACAAATGTATTCAAATTTTTTTGCATTATACAAAGCATTATTAAAAGAACATTTAGTAATTTTTTCGTAGAAAAATATTGAAAAATGAACCGGTGACGGAGCACTTTCGAGGATGCCTTTTAGAAAACAGGATTTGCGGTGGACACTGTATCTCAGCACAGAATCATTTGAAGTCAAAAAATCAGAGCAAAATATTTTTAATAGATGTTTTTCTGGACCCCAACGTTTTTGTTTAACTTAAAATAATTTTTATGAAATTTTTGTGGCTGTTTGAAGTAAAAACTACGATTTTTCACGAAAAAATCCGCCATTTTTTATCTGTAAAATCTCCTCAAAGTAAATAAAAAACTCTGGGGTCTGGTATTTTATATGTAGAAAATATGTTCCAAATTTGAAAAGAATCGGATACGTTGTTTTCAAATGACGATGTCCACGGACTTTAAAAATGTGCTTTCGAGAAAAACGCGTTTGAATTTCTGCTCTTGCTTTCTTGCAGTATTAGATAGGAGGAGATAAAGGCCTATAATTTCTACAGTTTTGCTTCAATTGACTTGAAAATTTGACACAACATTCTTGAAATGTTTTACAATAAGAAAATATAAAAATAAAAAAATCGATTTTTTGAAAGTGTTAGACCCTACCCCCCCCCCCCTTAATGTAACGATATCATCAATTCAAAATTTAGTTACAATTCACGCAACTGGTTTGAAAAAAGAATGCTTGATGAAAGATGAAAAGAATGATTCAAGCATACAACTTCTTCACCTAGTAGACATGAACCACTTGACAGACTGAACAGAATTTCATGCCATTAAAAGTTTCAAACAAAAGAAAATTATGCATTTTTTTCTGGTACGATCTTTTCAAGACAGAGAAGATTGCTGGCTGTAAGACAAATTCAACGCTGAGTATAGACTTATATATGAAAAAAAGAATATAAAAAAATCATTCGTGAGTGCATCGAACTGAATTAGCCATCATAAGTCTCTGAAAACACCAAAGAATATTATCAGAGAGGAACTTGGAAATTACAAAAAATATTTCATTAGTTCAAAAGTTCATAAGCTTCTGTAGGAACTCATGAGTTTTTGAATAGCAAAATCATATCTGCGAGGCACTCATTTTTACCTGGATATTGCCACAGGTTTTTGAGAGAACTTGTGAGTTCATAACATCCTGAATTTACTCATGATATTCTGCGAAAGTTTCAAATTTGTTCAAGGGCTTCAAGTGATGTTCTTAGAAGCAGTTCATGAGCGCCAGAAGAATGTGTTCAGTAAGAGTCACTACCCAAGCAACCAAAAGTCCCATAAAACAGGTACAAAAACGCTTACTCAACCCCATCATTGATATGAATGAAATGTTCACTCAATTACTAAATTATTTATTGAGAAAAAAACTTGCCCGGCTTGAGGATCGAACCCCGACTTTCGTGGTGAGAATCGAACACGCTACCACAAGACCACGCCTACATGGTGTTCTTACTAAAACTAAAACTCGAAGTGGTGATTTGATTTTGAAAGCACATCAGTGCACCTTTTGGGACTTACCAAATCCCGTTTTGAGCACTTTTGTGCCCTTTATGTGACTTACCAAATCCCGTTTTGAGTACTTTTGCGACTTTCAAGTTCGTTAATGAGTACATAAAGTTCACTAAAGGGAATTGGGCAAAACTAGTCACATACAACGAACATATTAATCACTTTTTCAACTTTCAAGTTCGTTAATGAGTACATAAAGTTCACTAAAGGGAATTGGGCAGTTGATTCTTTTTGTAAGCCAATATGTAACTTTCAATGCCTTCATTCAAGTAAATATGTGACTTTTGGTTGCTTGGGTAATTGTTTACAAACATTTAAAAGCTAAAACGGTCTTATAAATAATTAAGTTCCGATAGGAACTCGCTTATTCTTCAAATTTAAAAAAATCTAAGAGCGACGTGAAACCAATGTAGCGTCTCATAATTGCCTTGATGGACTCTTAAGTTCCGTATTGCACTCCTAAGTCACTAATTTCCTAAAAAGTTCATAATTTTCTGAAGAGACTCAGAAGCTTCTGGAGGGTCTCGTTTATTGGACATTTTTCACACCAGAAACATGAGAATGAAAAGTTGCTGAAAGATTGAAAAATAATCAAGCAGTAGTACTCAAAAATAAAAGATTCTTACGTATTTCTAAAGTATATCCTGAAATCCTGAAGAGATTAATAAATTCCTGAAGGACGCATGAATGGAGTTTAAAAATTTCTCACGGAATTACAAAATGCAGGACAATTGCTGAAAGAGTTTGACAAATGTCTAATTGATTCCGGAAGGAACTCATCGAAATCTGATGGATATCATGGAGCAACTCAGTTGTCCATCAGACATCAAAGATTCATAAATTTCTACAAAACTGATAAGTTGCTGGAAGTATCTCACAAATTTATGAAAAGAAGGATGAAGCACCGGTTAGATAATAAAGGAACTCACAAATTTGAGAAGGATAGCAATAATATTTTTTTTTATTCCTGAAGGAATTATTCTCAAATGCCAGAAGTTACTCAAAAATACTGAAGGGACCCAAAGTTTTCTTACAGAGTTTATTGTATGTTTGGGAACGTACTTATGAGTTTCTGAAGAAATGCAGAAGGTTCTGAGAAGTTCATAATTTCATAAAGTGATTCGAAGAGATGAATCATCCGTGATAATGAAAATCTCGGAAAAAGCAAACAACATGAAGTAACTCAATATTTCTCAGAAATTGTTTGAAGTGAGTTATGGGTTCCTGGAAGAACTTAAATGTTCTTGGAGGAACCTATAAAATTTTCGAAGGAGTTTATTAGTTCCAGCTGGAACTAAACGATTTTTATAAGGAACTCATAAGTTCCTCAAAGAACTCATAGTTTCCTCAAGGAACTCATTTGTTTCGTAGAGGTGAATTCCTTAGGAATTTAATGTTTTCGTTACCCGAGGGCTTGCCTGTAAACCTCTTCGGAAACTTACCGAAACTGTTGTGATAGCTAAGGATCTCCATGACCTCAGGAGTTTTTTTTTTGGGAAACTCATGAGCTCTTGTGGATATCTCCTATGTTTGCTGTTGTACACATCCTTATTCTTATGAGAACCTGAATCAAAGCAATCGAGAGATTCCTTTTAATTCAACCACCGTGGTTGAATTAAAAGAAATCTCTCGATTGCTTTGATTCAGTTGAATCATTCAACCAAGTAGGCTCACAACACATTAGAGCATGAAAACCTGCTTGAAAATTTTAAATGAGATACATTTCTTCACACTTAGACGAACTCATTTTGGCAAACGTGGAAGCCAATACCTACTTTTTTTTTTTTCATTTTTCTTAATTTGAAATTTCTAAGTTTCTATTGATAACAATCTGATCAATTAAAAAAATTGAAAATTTCTGTGCCACTTCAATAAAAGGTAAGCAGATGTTATTAAAAAAACATCATCCTCCAAATTCTACCTCAGAACACCTTGAAAAACAACAATCGGATTACTGGGATGACGAATCATAAATCTCTTGTTCCAGGGAAGAAAACTGTCTGTAGTAGGCGGGGAGAAGGTGGGAAAAAGGATTCTTTGCTGCACCATCAAAAAAAAAAAAAAAACCGGACGCCCGGAAAGAAGGCTTTCTTCGATTCCGCCAAGGATTGTTTGTTTCTCGTTTTTTTTTACTTTCACAACGCGCCTACTTCGAGTTGTAGGAAATTGAGTATGCAAAGAACAATACGGATTTTTGACGTTTTTTTTGTTCGCTTTTTTGAGTTCACTCCGTTTTTGCCCCCAACAACATAAGCAGATGTAATTGAGTTGTCATAAGAGTTACGACTCGAGTGCTTCATTTTCTTACGATTTCAACCGCCCGGGCCAGATTCGAATGGGATGCGAATTTGTGGGAGGAAAAATGGGTTTCATAGCAGAGCCGAGCATAATGGGATCTGAAATATGGTGTGCCTGTGATGTGGCAGTCGTTTGTCATCGTTGGATTTCCGGGGGGCTGCTGCCCGGCGATGGGAATTTGGGAGTATTAAAATTGTCAAGTGATTTTTCACGCAACCTACTCACTTAGTCACCAGAAAAGACATTCGCTGGCTGGAATAAAAACGCCTTGTAGAATGATTTATCGGGAACATTTCCAGCTTGTGCTTCAATTAAAATCTTGTGAATTTTTTATCAAGCTGTGTAACGACATCAGTTTAACATAAATGTAATTAACTTTACGATTTATCAAATTCCGTAGAAAGTGTTAGAAAAGCAATATGGGAGCTTACACTGTAAAATAAAATAACCCAACAAATTAGGTCAAAGTGTCAAAAACGGTTTACAATGTTGCAACTTCCCGTTCTTGAAAACGATGCGGTTAAAGTTCTGGCAAATAAACCGAATCATATCGGTCATAAATCTCCGGGCATGATGAATTGTGTCTGTTAGCCGGGTTGAATCTGTACCGGATTTGTAGCCCAGACCATTCAATCATAAAGACAGACAACACAAACAACAAAGCCATTCGAATTTATGAATGGCGAAACCGAACAACAATGGCGACAATTGGTCAGCTTGGATATCTTTCTATCTATCTGTTTATCTATAGGTATGCCTCCAGCTACATATTTCTGATCTGTGTGATATCTCGTTTGCAGGTTATTGCTACATCATTAGGCAGATGGGTGACGATGATGATGATTTGTGGTCTACCGCAATCCGGGATGAATCTCGTTCCGGAAGGCAGGCGGCCGGCAGCATGTTATGTGTTTGCTGGTGGCAGTAACAGTTAACCAATTGTCGTCTGCCGGATATAGTTATCGATTATTGTGAAAGGTACGGTGGTGGTCGAAGAAAAAGCAGCGCTACCAAGTCCTAAATATGTGAATTGTTATTCATTCGTGCAAGTTTAATATATATTGCAAAAACATAGAATTTATTCCGGCATTCTTGGCTACAAGAACTGAGTAGATTTTTTAAACTCTTCTAATTCAATTCAAGAATCATTCTCTAATTGTTTTCAACATTGTCCTTAAGGAACTCATGAGCCCTTTAAAGAACTCATCAGTTTTCCAGGAATTCATAAGTTTCTTCGAAAACTCATCAGTCGCTCAAGAATTTTTTTTCAGAAACACCATCGCCTCCTGGAGCCAGGAGTACATTTGAAAATCAATTGGTCCCTTCAGGAACTAACGAGTCTTTTAACCCTCATCCGCATTAGAGTGTCATTTTGACTTTATTTCAAGTTTGAATGCTTGTAACTTTTTTCAGAAGCTTCAAAAAAACAAAAATTTCTTCGGGGACCCTAAATGAATTCGAAAGTTCTTTAATTTTGCATCTTTACTTTATTTATGGACGAACCCTGGAAGCCTGGACAAAAAAACTCCCTTTTCCGACTTAGAGTGTCATTTTGACACTCCAAAAGTAAATTCCATTTAAGTCGTTTGAATTATTATGAACTTCATATAAAACTTATATCAATAGAAACCTTGTAATGTCAGTAAAATATGTTTAGAACATTATATATAGCTAAAGCTTCTAGTTTTCTCGTTATTCAGCATGAAAGAAAAAAAATCCGAAAAAACATGCATCAAGAAAACTGCTGTAGTTCATATGTTATACGCCCAAAAAAATATTTGTCTTATACATATGAAAGCTGAAGTTAATGTCTACATCATGGAACAAAGAAATATTTTTTTAAATTTTTTTTAATGAAATGGTCACAAAAAGTTCAAAAAAGTGGTCTGAAAATCCTACTTATCATTCGATTGCTAGTAAATACTGTTTGAGCGATGGTAAAGTTTTTTTAAAAACATTACTACAAACTTTATTGAAATTCTAACATTTTGCTGTCTTTAGATTTTCGATGCAACAAAAATTGATTTTACTGGAATTTTTCAAAGTTGACTACTTTGCGCGATTTTTTCACTAATTGAAATTTCATCTGTTTTTGTGGTCCACCGTCAGGTTGTACCCGGATTTTCAGTGCTTTCTCGCCGTTTGAAGCAATCAAAACTATATCCATTGAAAAGGGAATTTAATCTACATTCTAGTGAGGTGCAACAATTTACGCTGTGAGATTTCACAAAAATATGAAAATTATAAACGTAAAATCATTCCTTAATTTCTGGAACCACAAGCAGCGCGTCCAGCAAAACGTGTTTGTTTGCTCTCCGAGTAGGTACGGTGGGTGGTGATTTGGTCAGAGAGCGAAGCCGACAGACGAAATAATGATGCGTGTCGTACGTTTCTTGGTTGGAAATTTTATATTGATGATAGTTCACGTTTGCTTGTCCCGACACGCATCATTTTCGTCTGTCGGCTTCGCTCTCTACCCGAATCACCACCCACCGTACCTACTCGGAGAGAGAACAAACACGTTTTGCTGGACGCGTTGCTTGTGGTTCTAGAAATTCAGGAATGATTTTACGTTTATAATTTTCATATTTTTGTGGAATCTCACAGCGTGATTTGTTGTACCTCACTAGAATGTAGATTAAATTCCCTTTTCAATGGATATAGTTTTGATTGCTTCAAACGGCGAGAAAGCACTGAAAATCCGGGTACAACCTGACGGTGGACCACAAAAACAGATAAAATTTCAATTAGTGAAAAAATCGCGCAAAGTAGTCAACTTTGAAAAATTCCAGTAAAATCAAGTTAGAAGCAAAATGTTAGAATTTCAATAAAGTTTGAAGTCATATTTTTTAAAAAAACTCTACCATCGCTCAAACAATATTTACTAGCAATCGAATGAAAAGTAGGTTTTTCAGACCACTTTTTTGAACTTTTTGTGACCATTTCATTAAAAAAAATTTAAAAAAATATTTCTTTGTTCCATGATGTAGACATTAACTTCAGCTTTCATATGTATAAGGCAAATATTTGTTTGGACGTATAATATATGAACTACAGCAGTTTTCTTGAGGCATGTTTTTTCAGATTTTTTTTCTTTCATGCTGAATAACGAGAACCCTAGAATCTTTAGCTTTATATAATGTTCTAAACACATTTTACTGATATTACCAGGGTTCTAGTGATATAAGTTTCATTGTAATCGGTTAGATATAAAAAGAGTTATGACGATTTTAGCTTGGAGTGTCAAATTGACACTCCTAGTGCTGATTAGGGTAATGAAATCTAATGCGGATGAGGGTTAATGAACTCACGAGTACTTCAGGTAATCATAAGTTCTCTCATAAAATCATGAGTCTCTTAGAAAAAAGGGGTCCTGAATTCTTCTAAATCACACCATTTTCTTCAGAAACTCAGGAGTTCTTTCAAGAACTCAGGAATAATTCTATTTAGGTCTTTGGGTTCGAATGAATCCCTTTTTAAATTGATCCCTTTTAAGTTTCTTCAGAAATTCTCATGTCATTCTCAGATACTAAAGGGTGATACGGTCAAAATTTGGTCAATATCAACTTGACGTATTTCTTTCAATTTTGCATTTAAAAAACCTGAACACCCCTCATTTTGAAGGTTTGTGTGTGTGTAGAATGCTGCTCCTACACACAAATTTCTAAAGCCGGAATTTAGCAAAATTTTGCTCAAATTTGACCAGCTAGAAATTTAGCAATGAGTATAGAAATATTTTTTCACAAAAATTTTAGCAAACCAAAGAAAAAGTTAGCCGCCGCAAATTTTACTCAAATTTCTAGCAAAATCCGAAGAAAAAAACCACCCAGAACTTTTATTTACGAAATTTATAATTTTTCCTTTCGAAACGCAGGGAGTTATCAGATTTCAAATGAAAAAAACACTGATGCTTTCACTTTTATTTATTTTCTGAAACTTTTTCTGGATTTACACTTGTCTACCAGCGTTGTGAAAACTTTTTCAAACTTTGTCAATAATATTTTTCTTTCGGCGCCTGGATCGGGTTGTACCGGGTGCGGATAGGTTGAACGTTTGTTTCCGGATGTTTTCATCGTCGACCAACATTAGGCATGCTCATTTTTGGAGACTTGGAAACCTCTTAAATGACCCAGCTAACATGAAATCGTAATAGAAATGATAATCCAAATCGAATATTGTGACATTTTCAATAACTATCGTAAACACGTTGGTATTGAGTGATTTTCTATCATTCATTTACGACAAGCTTTGCCCAAAAATAGTTGAGTCGGATAGCAGCTCAGCCAATTCGTAAATATGTTTCCAAAACGTTGGGAATATGCTAATTCAACATTTACAATTCGAGTGAACTGATTTACGATAAATGGGCGGTCCTTCAATTGACACTCTCTCCGGTCTCTTCCTTTGACCGGTTCGTAAAAAGAAAATCTCACCTATAGAGCTAAAGCTTGGACTATATCAACTAATGTGTTGGCATCGTGGTAAGATACCGGACTGCGAATTCGGAGGACTGGAGTTCAACTCTCGGTCGAGGAAATTTTTTTTTCGTTTATTTTTCTTTTTGTTAGAAAATCGAATCGTTGGAATCTTGTCATTGTAGATATATCGCCTCCACTTTTGTAGCTATATGCTATTTTGGTAAGTTTAATACAATCTTTTTATCTGGTATACTTGTTTGAATAATTCTGTTGTTCCTGCGTTATACCTTCATAAATGTTTGCTGGGGAATCCCCAGCTTTGGTGTTGTATTCGCTGGGAGCGCCAACCTGGTAAAATTGGAAAATTGACTCATGAAAAAACTCAAGAAGTTTGTTTGCGTCTAGGTTGGTCTTTACCTGTTTACTTTCCAGTATAGATCCGCGTGGTCGTCGTCTGCTTGGTCACCAAAATCACCGCTGGCACCGAATCTCCGTAACCGAACTTATAGTTTTCTTTTCGGCGGTAAAGGCGGCTGTTATTCAAAAGAAAAGCGGCCAAAATATTAGTTTTTACTTAAATTAAGCGAATTTAGCTTTTTGCTAACTCTAAAGTAAAAAAATAATTTTGCTAACGGGAAGTAACAGCGAATTTTTGCTAAGTGGAAGCTCAGAAATTTTGTGTGTATTTTGATTTTGGAATTCACTCTTCAGTTGTCAAAATGCCGTCCAAGTAAGAATAGCAGCGTATCAAAATTTTGCTCGCGCATCGCGAAAATCCGAGCTACTCGCACGCAAAGCTGGCAAAATCGCTAAAACTTGCCAAATTAACCGTTACAAATGTAATTAAAGTGTTTGGGGAACGTTTGTCGTCAGCCAGGAAGTCTGGATCGGGGGAAAATCGAAAACCGGAAGCCGCTGAGACGACAAAGAGAGTAGCCGGTAGTTTCAAGCGAAACCCTAACCTCTCTCTCCGAGATGCCGCAAATAAGCTGGGTGTATCGTCTACAACCCTGCATCGAGAAAAAAAAACGAGCCGGACTATCGACTTACAAGAAGGTAGTGACTCCAAATCGCGATGATAAACAAAATACGACGGCCAAAGCGCGATCCCGGAGGCTGTACACGACGATGCTGACGAAGTTTGACTGCGTGGTAATGGACGACGAAACCTATGTCAAAGCCGACTACGAGCAGCTTCCGGGACAGGAGTTTTATACGGCAAAAGGAAGGGGAAAGGAAGCAGATATTTTCAAGCACATGAAACTGTCAAAGTTCGCGAGGAAATATCTGGTTTGGCAAGCCATCTGTACTTGTGGCTTGAAAACGTCTGCTGCCTTTCCTGAAGAAACACGGTTGTTCCGTACTGTTTTGGCCGGATTTGGCATCTTGCCATTACGGTAAAAAGGCCATGGAGTGGTACGCCGCCAACAACGTGCAGGTGGTTCCCAAGGACAAGAATCCTCCCAACACGCGAGAGCTCCGCCCAATTGAGAAATACTGGGCTATTGTCAAACAGAACCTAAAGAAGACCAAAAAAACTGCTAAGGACGAGCAGCAGTTCAAGACAAACTGACTTTCTGCGGCGAAGAAGGTGGACAAGGTGGCTGTACAAAATCTGATGGCAGGGGTTAAGCCTAAGGCCCGGCAATTCGGATTTGGAAAAGCGGAAGCCTAACTGAATATTTTTTCTGAATTTTATACTAATTAAACTTGAAAAAGAAATTTAATTTGATTTTTTAAATAAACGATTTCATCGATTTACACGCGTTTTACTTTGACCACATTTTGAATGTATCACCTTTTATTTTAACCACAATTTAATTTCATAACTTTTTCACGTTTTGTCATTTTATCATGACTGAAAAAAGTGTGCGCCAGCCGAAGGGAGATACCAAGAAAAAAGTGGTAATTTTTCTAAAAAAAACAATAATTTTTTTTAAATTTTTTTTATGAATAACTATAAGATAACCTTCATCTCTTTCAAAGAAAGTGTTTTGATTAAACGAATGGTTTTTAAGATACACGCATTCGTAACTGTCCCATTTCTAAATGAACTAAGCTTTAGTATGCCAGATTCTGTCTCAAATTTGACAATAAATGACAGTAAAATTTGACAATAACCTTACAAATTTAATACAATTATGGCATAAAGTTACAAAATTATGACAAAAATCTAACGAATATGACAAAAATATGTCAAAATTATGACATAGATTTGACAAAAATATGACATAAATTTTACAATAAGATGACAAAAATTCGATTAATCGTTGTCAAAAATATAACATATGTGATGAAAATCAAACAAAATTATGACATAAATCTGACAAATATGACAAACTTTTGACAAATGTGATAAAAAATGACAACAAACAGACAGATACCATATTTGTTTTTTTTTTATCACTTTGTTATATTTTTATGTAGTTTGAGATAGTCGGATTTTGTTTTTATATTTGATTATAAAATTTTTGTCATATTTTAATTATTGTTGAGTCATATTTGTCAGATTTTTGTCATAAATTTGTCATATTTTTACCTCAATTTTAAATCATATTTTTGTCATTGTATTGTTATATTTCAACCACGCTTCCCAAGAAACCAAAAGTTCGGATATAACTTAAAGAACTAACTCATAACTTCACATGGAGCTGTACAAAAGTTCCGTGGAAAATTTTTGCTGTTGAAAATGCTCTTTCGAGGTCCATGGAACTTCATTCTTTATTAAAAATAGCTTAAAAGTACTGTTTTGGTTTCTGTTTCTACTTTAGGGAACTTTAAAGTTGGTATGAAGAAAAACAATCTACTTGTTACGTACTTCTCATTTTTTCAACACCAAGTAGCTATCAAAGGGTTGCAATTGTCTTCTTGTAGATCAACAGTTCGTAAAAAATCTATGTTGTACTCTTTTGTAAACTTGAAAGTTTTTAATTAATTCCAACGGGCGTTCAAAGCCGCTTCGCAATATAGGAACTTTGAAGTAGATTTAAAGTCTTTATTCTACTTGTTTCGAACTGCAACCAGTGTTTGCATAAATAAACACATCGTTACTTGGGAAACGACAATGTGAAGTACACATTTAGTTCCGGAAGAACTTTTTAACAACTTGAAAGTGGGAATAAAGTAGAAATTAAGAACCTGCGAAAGTCGATTTAACACGTTCCCCAAGCAACCAAAAGTTCGAATATCACTTAAGGAACGAACTAATAAGTTCATATATAGCTGTACAAAAGTTCTGTGAAACTTTTTTGCTGTTCAAAATGCTTTTTCGAGGCCCATGGAACTTCATTCTTTATCAAGTTCAGCCAATACTCAATAATAGCTTTAAAGTACTGTTTTGGTTTCTGTTTCTACTTTTTGGGAACTTTAAAGTTTGTATGAAGAAAAACAATCTACTTGTTACGTACTTCTCATTTTTTTCAAAATCAAGTAGCTGTCAAAGGGTTGCAAGTCTTTTTGTACAGCTCAATAGTTCGTAAAAAGTCTATGTTGTACTATTTTGTAAAATTGAAAGTTTTTAATTTATTCCAACGGGCGTTCAAAAGCAACTTCGTATTATAGAAACTTTGAAGTAGATTTAAAGGCTAAAATCTACTTTTTTCGAACTTCAACACGTGTTTGCATAAATAAACACATTCGTTACTTGGGAAACAACTATATGAAGTACACATTAAGTTCCGGAAGAACTTTTTAACAGCTTGAAAGTGGGGATTAAGTAGAAATAAAGAACCTGAAAGTCGTTTTAAAGAAAATCATCACATCGAGTAAAATCGTTGCCTACTCATTATGTTCATATAGGGCAACAAGTATGGATCTCAACTTTCAAGCGGTGAGCTCGGGTTCGAGGCTTGGTAAGAACATGTTTTTTAAATGTAATGTGAGTTAGTAACAAATATAGTTGATTAATACGAATCAAAATAGCAGACTTGAGAAGGCAATTGAAGGAGCGGAAGAGTAATTTTTTCGATTTTTTATGCTGCTTATAAAGTGGATTTTGAAGCTGGTTAGAAGTTGTTTGACGATTTATGCGAACTTTTTGTCAACTTTAAAGTTCGTTTAACTACTTAAAAATTGAGCTGAAAAGAAGTTGTATTAGCATACTCGTTTAAGCTGATCAAACCTGATAGAGGAATGTTATCCGAACTTTTGGTTGCTTGGGTCGTCGCCAAGCTCATTTTGGTTGTTTTACTAGTCGGGCCCAAAGAAAATCTCGGAGCAAGAAAGCAACCAGGGAGAACTCCACTATTTGTAACGTGTGGTTAAACTGAGCGGCTAACTTGAGTGAGAGAGCGTCACATGCTTTTTGATGTGACGGGGCCTCCCAGGAAATACACCCGTCACCCGAATATGGGTGACGTGGCGACGAACGTGTTAAAGAAAATCATCACATCAAGTAAAATCGTTGCCTACTCATGATGTTCATATAAGTAGAGTAGCAAGTATGGAGCTCGATTTTCAAGCGGGGAGCTCGGGTTCGTTGCTTGGTAAGAATATGTTATTAAGATGTCAGTAAATAACAAATATGGTTGATTAAAATAACTCAAACTAGCAGCGGACTTGAGAAGGCATTGAAGGAGCGAAAAAGATTTTTTTTCGATTTTTTGTGCTGCTTATAAAAGTGCTTTTTGAAGCTGGTTGGAAGTTGTTTAGCAATTTATACGAACTTTTTGTCAACTTTAGAGTTCGTTTATCTGCTTAAAATTTGAGCTGAAAAGAAGTTGTATTAGCATACCCGATTAAGCTGATCAAACCTGAAAGAGGAATGTTATCCGAAATTTTGGTTGCTTGGGTTGTCATATTTTTGTAATTGGATTGCCAATATTTTGTGATATTTTTCATATTTTTGTCAATTTTTTACCACATTCGTCAAATTTTTGCCATAAAATTGTCATTTTTCTCATATTTTGGTAAAACTGTTGTCATATTTTTATCACATTTGTCATATGTTTGACATGGTTGTGTTGAATTTTTCATTTCATTGTTAAGTTTTTGTCAGATTTTTGTATTTTTTTTTCATAATTTTGTCATACTTTTACCACATTTCTCATAATTTTAACAAGTTTTGTGGTTTTTCAACCAATTTTTTTTTTCATTTTTTTGTCATAATTTTTTTCAAATTTTTTTTTTTCGTAATTTTTTCATGGTTTTGTCTTTCACATTCGCCCTCCACGCAAGGTTGCTGAAATCACAGACAAATTTAAAATTTTACAGAATTTTGAGCAAATTTTCATCACAGAATCTGAGTCACAGAATACAGAATGAAAATAATTATAGACTTCATAGAATTTCGAATTTTAGACGTTATTTCATGATTTGATTTTTTAAAGTCCACAGAAATTTGTACGATTTATTTTGAATTAGAAAAATATGATAAAATTGGTAATGTTAATTGATTTTTCTTAAGTAAAATGTATAAAACACGCAGTTTACCATGACTTTTGAATGAAATTTAAAAAAAAAGCCTCATAGAAATTTTTTGGGTACAATCACGATATTTTTCTTGATCCCAAAAAGTGTTTAAAAATAAGAGTTAACAAACATGTCAGAAAATTGGCTGGTATTTAGTCCTATATCACTCTAGGTCGTAGACATTTCTTTCTACGACACTGTATGACGTTTAAGAATTGAAACTTGTTTTAAATTATCAATTTCGATCTGCAACTTACCGAAAAAAAACATTTATTTGAAACTATGATTCTGATATATTTTGTATCGTATCAGTGAAATTTATTTTTTTTCGAGTTTGTGTGATGGCTATAAATAAGAAAATGGTTTGAGAAATCAATTTCCTTTTTTTGTGCATTTTTATCATTGTTATTATTGCTAGCCAAATTTGAATTTGAAAACTTCCTCCATGGACGGGTCCTTCGCACAGGCCTGGCCACCCTAATGTAAGTACTCAATAGTAAACATTAAAGCCATAAGTCTTCTGCATTTAATTGAAAGTTCCTGTAGCGCGGGCTTATAAGCTTCTTCAGAAAATGATAATATTTTCAAGGAATTTTTGAAGAACTTCAGGAACTTTGAGTCATTTAGAAAAAGATTCTTCAGTACTTCATGAGTTCCTTTAGCAATACAAGAGATTATGATGAAAATTATGAGTGCATTCAGATTACTAGCAGTTCCTTTAAAGATACATTGCTTTATTACTTCCTCAAGTTACTTCGTCATGAAATCCTTGATGAAAGTTTTTCTTAAACTAACGAGTGCTTTGAGGAAATTGTCCTTTCAAAGTCCATTAGTGTCATTTTGTCAAAGAAGATACTAGCCGGGGGACCCTTAAAAATCACGGAAATGACCGATTATCCCAAGTTAATTCGACTAAACAAAGAAAGTCAGACTTTAATGTACTTCCCAGCTTATCTTCATCAAAGTGCGTCCGTCCGATCCTTCCTTTCCTTGGTCCCATCGAATCGATTTCGTGCGGGGGAACCCAAATCAGCAAAATGAAAGAATGAATGAATATGGCTAGCAGGCACCATGGTCATCATACAAAACGGTTCCAGCTGGTCCAGCAACTTTTCGTCCTTTCACAGGTATCATTAATCCTGGGTATCATCGTCCAGTCGTTGTCCAGAGAAGCCGGAGGACAGACCCTTAGGGGGGAAAGGGATCCGGAACACTTTTCCCTTTCTGTCATCCCCCCTTTCCTTTCGAATTTCGATGACCATTTTGTGTAACTTTGTTGGTTTTACAATTTTGACCACAACCCCTGCAGGAAGGTGTTTTTTTTTATTTCTTCCTTCTGCTCTCTGAAGGGTTTTATCATTGTCGTCATCGTCATCCTCGTCACTATTTCTAAAAAAAAAAAGAAACAGAAAAGACCGACTGCAGGCATAAACTTTCAACTTGAACCAGATTCGTCGTTATCGTCGATCGTTAAAGCGAAAATCCTTCAGCTGGGACCGCTCGCTGCTGCATTGGCTGCGTCTGGTTCGTCAGATTCGGATTTTTTTCCTTCGGATTTCGGTCCCGTTTTTTGATGATTCGTCACTGTTTTTATTTCACCGAGGAAAGCTTCCTTACAGCTGATACCGGTAGCATTTTCCGTAAATATTATTTCCACCATGATGGCGCGATGATCCTTTTTCTGGTGAAGCGGTGCCGTCATTGTCAACTATAAATAATAATAAAAAAAACTCCTAACCCAACCTAAACTGGAACCCCCAAAAGTCCCGACCTTTTTGTTGGGGTCGTTGTCGTCGGCGAGAAATCTGGTTTCGCAGTAGGATTTTTTTTGCCCTTGGCGCTGCTCAAGATGACACATAAATATTTGACCGGAGTCTAGTAGAAAAAAAAATAAATAAAAAAAAGGGTTGATCTCAACCTGGTTGACGTAAGAGAGAAGGGGAACCTAATCAATGGAATTGCTTGGGTCGTTGGTCGGTCCGGTTGTTGTTCCTGTTTATTTTTTATGTTTTGATTTTTTTTCGGGAGCCAAGTTCATCAATCAAGTAACTCGGTTGATGACAAGTAGGAAGCTATCTTGGGGCTGGGGATGAAAAATTTATCAATCAAATTTCTATCGTTTGAAAAAATTAAGAAAATTCATGTTCGCAAAATATTGTTTTAGTTTAGTTTAGAAACGTCAAAATTTTTCTCATAAATATAACCTAAGTTCAAAAAGTGTGTTCTTCCAGTGCCACAAAAATGTGTTGACTTTTTTCAAAGATCTTCAAAGTTTATGGATGTTTCCGACGCTTAGACGCTTTAAGTTATTTTGAGTTCCTGATGGATTTGATGATTTAATTGAAAACCTTTGAGTTTCTGCATAAGTTTGAAAACACTTTCAAGATCTTTTTTTCATTTTAATATTGTGTCCATTTTTGTTTAATTTTTGTGCCATTTTTTGTATAGTTTTCGTGTTTTTCGAAACATTTTTTTATCATTATTGTGCACATTATTTGTTTTTTTGGTGAAATTTTTGTTCATTTTTGTGACATTTATTGTGATATTGAAATATCATTAAAAACTTTTGGGTAATTTTTGTTACGTTTTAGAGCCATTTATAGTTTTTGAGTTTTTGGAATTTTTAAATCATTTTTGTGCCATTTTTTGTGTTATTTTTGTGTCACTTTTGTGTCAATTTTGTATCATTTCTGATAAAAATGGCAAAAATGACAAAAATCACAAAAATGACAAAAGTGACAAAAATGACAAAAATGACAAAAATGACAAAAATGACAAAAATGACAAAAATGACAAAAATGACAAAAATGACAAAAATGACAAAAATGACAAAAATGACAAAAATGACAAAAATGACAAAAATGACAAAAATGACAAAAATGACAAAAATGACAAAAATGACAAAAATGACAAAAATGACAAAAATGACAAAAATGACAAAAATGACAAAAATGACAAAAATGACAAAAATGACAAAAATGACAAAAATGACAAAAATGACAAAAATGACAAAAATGACAAAAATGACAAAAATGACAAAAATGACAAAAATGACAAAAATGACAAAAATGACAAAAATGACAAAAATGACAAAAATGACAAAAATGACAAAAATGACAAAAATGACAAAAATGACAAAAATGACAAAAATGACAAAAATGACAAAAATGACAAAAATGACAAAAATGACAAAAATGACAAAAATGACAAAAATGACAAAAATGACAAAAATGACAAAAATGACAAAAATGACAAAAATGACAAAAATGACAAAAATGACAAAAATGACAAAAATGACAAAAATGACAAAAATGACAAAAATGACAAAAATGACAAAAATGACAAAAATGACAAAAATGACAAAAATGACAAAAATGACAAAAATGACAAAAATGACAAAAATGACAAAAATGACAAAAATGACAAAAATGACAAAAATGACAAAAATGACAAAAATGACAAAAATGACAAAAATGACAAAAATGACAAAAATGACAAAAATGACAAAAATGACAAAAATGACAAAAATGACAAAAATGACAAAAATGACAAAAATGACAAAAATGACAAAAATGACAAAAATGACAAAAATGACAAAAATGACAAAAATGACAAAAATGACAAAAATGACAAAAATGACAAAAATGACAAAAATGACAAAAATGACAAAAATGACAAAAATGACAAAAATGACAAAAATGACAAAAATGACAAAAATGACAAAAATGACAAAAATGACAAAAATGACAAAAATGACAAAAATGACAAAAATGACAAAAATGACAAAAATGACAAAAATGACAAAAATGATAAAAACGATAAAAATGACAAAAATGACAAAAATGACAAAAATGACAAAAATGACAAAAATGACAAAAATGACAAAAATGACAAAAATGACAAAAATGACAAAAATGACAAAAATGACAAAAATGACAAAAATGACAAAAATGACAAAAATGACAAAAATGACAAAAATGACAAAAATGACAAAAATGACAAAAATGACAAATGACAAAAATGACAAAAATGACAAAAATGACACAAAAATGACACAAAAATGACAAAAATGACAAAAATGACAAAAATGACAAAAATGACAAAAATGACAAAAATGACAAAAATGACAAAAATGACAAAAATGACAAAAATGACAAAAATGACAAAAATGACAAAAATGACAAAAATGACAAAAATGACAAAAATGACAAAAATGACAAAAATGACAAAAATGACAAAAATGACAAAAATGACAAAAATGACAAAAATGACAAAAATGACAAAAATGACAAAAATGACAAAAATGACAAAAATGACAAAAATGACAAAAATGACAAAAATGACAAAAATGACAAAAATGACAAAAATGACAAAAATGACAAAAATGACAAAAATGACAAAAATGACAAAAATGACAAAAATGACAAAAATGACAAAAATGACAAAAATGACAAAAATGACAAAAATGACAAAAATGACAAAAATGACAAAAATGACAAAAATGACAAAAATGACAAAAATGACAAAAATGACAAAAATGACAAAAATGACAAAAATGACAAAAATGACAAAAATAACAAAAATTACAAAAATTACAAAAATGACAAAAATGACAAAAATGACAAAATGACAAAAATGACAAAAATGACAAAAATGACAAAAATGACAAAAATGACAAAAATGACAAAAAATGACAAAAATGACAAAAATGACAAAAATGACATGAAATGACAAAAATGACAAAAATGACAAAAATGACAAAAATGACAAAAATGACAAAAATGACAAAATTGACAAAAATGACAAAAATGACAAAAATGACAAAAATGACAAAAATGACAAAAATGACAAAAATGACAAAAATGATAAAAATGACAAAAATGAAAAAAATGACAAAAATGAAAAAAATGACAAAAATGACAAAAATGACAAAAATGACAAAAATGAAAAAAATGATAAAAATGACAAAAATGAAAAAAATGACAAAAATGAAAAAAATGACAAAAATGACAAAAATGACAAAAATGACAAAAATGACAAAAATGACAAAAATGACAAAAATGACAAAAATGACAAAAATTACAAAAATTACAAAAATGACAAAAATGACAAAAATGACAAAAATTAAAAAAATTCAAAAAAATATAAAAATTACAAAAATTACAAAAATTATAAAAAATTCAAAAATAACAAAAATTACAAAAATTACAAAAAATACATGAATTATAAAAATTACAAAAATTACAAAAAAAAAAAATTACAAAAATAACAAAAATTACAAAAATTACAAAAATTACAAAAATAACAAAAATTACAAAAATTAGAAAAATTACAAAAAATGTCATTTTTGACATTTTTGTCATTTTTGTCATTTTTGTCATTTTTGTCATTTATGTCATTTTTGTCATTTTTTTCATTTTTGTCATTTTTGTCATTTTTGTCATTTTTGTCATTTTTGTCATTTTTGTCATTTTTGTCATTTTTGTCATTTTTGTCATTTTTGTCATTTTTGTAATTTTTGTCATTTTTTTCATTTTTGTCATTTTTGTTATTTTTGTCATTTTTGTCAGTTTTGTCATTTTTGTCATTTTTGTCATTTTTGTCATTTTTGTCATTTTTGTAATTTTGGTCATTTTTGTCATTTTTGTAATTTTTGTAAATTTTGTCATTTTTGTAATTTTTGTAATTTTTGTCATTTTTGTAAATTTTGTAATTTTTGTAATTTTTGTAATTTTTGTAATTTTTGTAATTTTTGTAATATTTGTAATTTTTGTAATTTTTGTAATTTTTGTAATTTTTGTAATTTTTGTAATTTTTGTAATTTTTGTAATTTTTGTAATTTTTGTAATTTTTGTAATTTTTGTAATTTTTGTCATTTTTGTAATTTTTGTCATTTTTGTAATTTTTGTAATTTTTCTCATTTCTGTTATTTTTGTAATTTTTGTAATTTTTGTAATTTTTGTAATTTTTGTAATTTTTGTAATTTTTGTAATTTTTGTAATTTTTGTAATTTTTGTAATTTTTGTAATTTTTGTAATTTTTGTTATTTTTGTAATTTTTGTAATTTTTGTTATTTTTGTAATTTTTGTAATTTTTGTTATTTTTGTAATTTTTGTAATTTTTGTTATTTTTGTAATTTTTGTAATTTTTGTAATTTTTGTAATTTTTGTAAATTTTGTAATTTTTGTAATTTTTGTAATTTTTGTAATTTTTGTAATTTTTGTAATTTTTGTAATTTTTGTAATTTTTGTAATTTTTGTAATTTTTGTAATTTTTGTAATTTTTGTAATTTTTGTCATTTTTGTCATTTTTGTAATTTTTGTAATTTTTGTAATTTTTGTAATTTTTGTAATTTTTGTAATTTTTGTAATTTTTGTAATTTTTGTAATTTCAGTTATTTTTGTAATTTTTGTAATTTTTGTAATTTTTTTAATTTTTGTAATTTTTGTAATTTTTGTAATTTTTGTTATTTTTGTAATTTTTGTAATTTTTGTAATTTTTGGAATTTTTGTAATTTTTGCAATTTTTGTAATTTTTGTAATTTTTGTAATTTTTGTAATTTTTGTAATTTTTGTAATTTTTGTAATTTTTGCGATTTTTTAATTTTTGTAATTATTGTTATTTTTTTAATTTTTGTAATATTTGTAATTTTTGTAATTTTTGTAATTTTTGTAATTTTTGTAATTTTTGTAATTTTTGTAATTTTTGTAATTTTTGTAATTTTTGTAATTTTTGTAATTTTTGTAATTTTTGTAATTTTTGTCATTTTTGTAATTTTTGTAATTTTTGTAATTTTTGTAATTTTTGTAATTTTTGTAATTTTTGTATTTTTGTAATTTTCGTTATTTTTGTTATTTTTGTAATTTTTGATATTTTTGTAATTTTTGTATTTTTTGTATTTTTTGTAATTTTTGTAATTTTTGTAATTTTTGTAATTTTTGTAATTTTTGTAATTTTTGTAATTTTTGTAATTTTTGTAATTTTTGTAATTTTTGTAATTTTTGTAATTTTTGTAATTTTTGTAATTTTTGTAATTTTTGTTATTTCTGTAATTTTTGTAATTTTTGTAATTTTTGTAATTTTTATAATTTTTGTAATTTTTGTAATTTTTTGTAATTTTTGTAATTTTTGTAATTTTTGTAATTTTTGTAATTTTTGTAATTTTTGTAATTTTTGTAATTTTTGTAATTTTTGTAATTTTTGTAATTTTTGTAATTTTTGTAATTTTTGTAATTTTTGTAATTTTTGTAATTTTTGTAATTTTTGTAATTTTTGTAATTTTTGTAATTTTTGTAATTTTTGTAATTTTTGTAATTTTTGTAATTTTTGTAATTTTTGTAATTTTTGTAATTTTTGTAATTTTTGTAATTTTTGTAATTTTTGTTAGTTTTGTAATTTTTGTAATTTTTGAAATTTTTGTAATTTTTGTAATTTTTGTAATTTTTGTAATTTTTGTAATTTTTGTAATTTTTGTAATTTTTGTAATTTTTGTAATTTTTGTAATTTTTGTAATTTTTGTAATTTTTGTAATTTTTGTAATTTTTGTAATTTTTGTAATTTTTGTAATTTTTGTACTTTTTGTAATTTTTGTAATTTTTGTAATTTTTGTAATTTTTGTAATTTTTGTAATTTTTGTAATTTTTGTAATTTTTGTAATTTTTGTAATTTTTGTAATTTTTGTAATTTTTGTAATTTTTGTAATTTTTGTAATTTTTGTAATTTTTGTAATTTTTGTAATTTTTGTAATTTTTGTAATTTTTGTAATTTTTGTAATTTTTGTAATTTTTGTAATTTTTGTAATTTTTGTAATTTTTGTAATTTTTGTAATTTTTGTAATTTTTGTAATTTTTGTAATTTTTGTAATTTTTGTAATTTTTGTAATTTTTGTAATTTTTGTAATTTTTGTAATTTTTGTAATTTTTGTAATTTTTGTAATTTTTGTAATTTTTGTAATTTTTGTAATTTTTGTAATTTTTGTAATTTTTGTAATTTTTGTAATTTTTGTAATTTTTGTAATTTTTGTAATTTTTGTAATTTTTGTAATTTTTGTAATTTTTGTAATTTTTGTAATTTTTGTAATTTTTGTAATTTTTGTAATTTTTGTAATTTTTGTAATTTTTGTAATTTTTGTAATTTTTGTAATTTTTGTAATTTTTGTCATTGGCTCTCAGAAATTTTCGTTAAATTCAAAGATAATTTATTCACTTTTTCGGTCTATGTCACCATTTTTTGAATTCTCCCACTTTACTTTAATCGAGATGTTCAGTTTCCCTAAGGCGGAAAATTGATTTAGCCAACCAATTTTTCCTTGTAAAACTTCTGTTTTAACAATCTAAATATTGACCCTCGAAACCTGAAACTTGCGGTCGATACTCGCTTTCGATGATCGGATCATCGATGCAGCCCGATGGGTTTGTTTTGATACTTTCTACCGCAAATCTTCGGTTGAGCAGTTTTTAGAAAACAATCTTTGGACAGAGTGGAGTGGAAGTGGAAATACATTTTGAAACAATTTCGAGGGGTTCTCTTGGAATGGGATTAGGTTCAGCAGCAGTATTTTCATAAAATTTTGAAAGTAAACCACTCTTCTTTCCACGCTGATGGCCTGTAAAAGCCCAGCCCTGATCCGATATGATAATAAGCCAAGGTTGCTGACAAAAATCAACAACACCAAGAGAAAGAGACGCTCGGAAAAAGTCAACACCAATAATGGGACTTATCGATTTAACTTTCGATGATGAATTTTGGGGAAGGATTTGACTGATACCGCAAACCTGGCAAAAGACCGAAAGGGGATGGATCGATGGAAAGTAAAAACCCCAAATTTACCACCTCCTGCGGCTGCGAAGAGCTTTCTTGCTTCAGGACTTTTCCGGAAAAAGGGGTTCATGAGAGGAAGACTTTGCCACCATTCTTCGGGCGAGGGATCATTATTATTGGCCGAAAATCGTCCACCCGGAAGGAGCCATCGGGCAAATTGAGCCCAAGCCTTTTGAAACGAGTAAAGTCAAGTCCCTTGTTTCTTGCAGAAGCGGCTTGAAAGGACGAACACTTTCGACTTTGATAAGATTTTTCCCTGAAGGTGTGTTTTCTGCGAAGTCTGCGTAGTAATGTAAAAAATGTCATAATTGACAAAAATGTCAAAAATAACAAAAATGTCAAAAGTGTCAAAAATTGAAAAAATATCAAAAATATCAAAAATATCAAAAATATCAAAAATGTCAAAAATGTATAAAAAAACTATTTCTTTTTCTTTAACTTTTCTGTCAATTTTCCTTCCCAAATGGACTCATTTACTCATTTTATTATCTTGCCTATTTTGGTCGATCAATTTTATTTTCTTGTTTGAAGACATGTTCAAATAAACTCATTTTTTTTTTCTTTTGATTGCTGATTCTGCAAAGAAAAGGCTAAGCGTAGGAATGTCATATAAACAACGAAACATGCTTATCGAGTAAAGATCATCAGATTGGTAACAAAATGTCCCTGAAAAGCAATTGCCAAAAGTAAGCAATAATCATTTAAAACAAACGACTGCGCTCGTTGATTTGCCCAAATTCGTCGAGGAACTTCCCATTCGGAAAAACAATTTATGGTTTTTCATTGCCGTTATTGTTGGAAACGCACCCCGGAGGCAGAAACAAAAAAAAAAAAAATATGCCAGTGAGAGAGTCATTTCCTAATTGAACGACTTTCTCCAATGGGAAGTCCGATACGGTTAAGCCGAAGGGGAAAGATTATCATCGTTATTCGGATGTGGCAAAATCAGCAAGCAGCAATTGCTTATGCTTTCCATCGAAAGGGTTAGAAAAATGTCGTTGGGGAAGGGGGGATGAAAGTGCCCCGATAAGCACTTCTTCAAAGACCCCATTCGTTGGCCATTTTGTACACAAACACATGTCCAATTTCACTTTCACTTTCACTTTCGCTCAATGAGGGTGGAACTTGCCTTGGATTGCGTAAGTTCTCGATTGCCGTCGTCGTCGTCGTCGTTGAGAAGAAGCAAAAGACGTGTCCCAGACGCTCGACAAAACCGGTACTAACTTCCGATGAAATTTTTATCGACCTTCCTACGGAAACTTCCGATTCTGTTGACTTGTTCTGGCGCAAAAACTGCAAACGAAAAAAAAATCCTGAAAAAATGAACTTCCGCAAAAAGTGGAAGCAAGCTCGACGACTCGGATCAATATTGTAGCGAATTTTAACGGTTCCACTTTCCCGATTCTATCGTCAACAGCTCTTTTTTATTTTCTAGTTTTTGACTGTTTCAGACCCCCGAATTTATGCAACATTTGCTTCTTTCAATTTAGCAAATCATTCAAAAGAGGGACCTATGATGCGAAATTATCCAACAAGAATGTCACCTAATATCTAGGTATAGCATTCTATTAAGCTAAAAAAATTCAACAATCACAACCGTTGAAAAATTGTTAAAAATATTTTTTTTTTTGCTACTTTTTGCTATTACTACTGACGACAAAAACTGTGGGAACCGTTGCGAGTGAAAGACGGTGGAACGCTTTGCAAATGGTGGTGAAAATAAAGTATACTTTTCAGTACCGTAAAACGGGGTAACTTTGATTACCGTGGTAAATTTGACCAACAATAAACTCTTCCACATTATCATCAATAACTCAGTCTATAGTTTGAATTTTTGAAAACTGTTTTCTACGTTTGAAAGCCTATTAATTGAGTATCAAATAGGCAAAATTTGGTTTGTATTTGAATTTTTTTTCTGTTAGTAAAAATCTTATTTAAAAATTTTAAAATATCTGTTTTTTACAAGGCTCGCAAAAAACAGCTCTCCTGATGATACCAAAAAGCATTTAGAAACAAACGGGTTCTTTAATGTGAAAGAACAACTTTTTTTCATTGTAATTGACAGTTTTGATGCTATTTTTATAGTCATTTAATAATAAATTTTTTATATTTAAAAAATATGGACTTTTTCCAAGAGTAAGTCCGTGTTGGACAAATGGATAGGAACCCTATCAAATCGTTAACTTAGAAGAAAAAATGAGAATGGTAATAGTGGAAGGGCCTAGGGGAGTGTGTGAAGGTATAATTTCATTTGTATTTTGAAGCTCAAACTTTTTAGCAATTATTATAATTAGGCAGCATCATAGTTATATTTTCGATTATAAATATTTTTAAATTAAAACATTAAAAATCAAGGTTAAACTGATAAATTAGCATATATAAATATTATGAAGATGTTTTGAATCCTTTATGATCAATAAATTTCGTTGAAACCGTCAGAATAGAGACTGAGAGATGATCCCAGAAGCAAGTAAACAAACTGCTATCCGTCAAACAGTTGATTGATTCAACTCCCGTCTTCATAGAACTCCACCCAACTTAACAGCTGCAAATGCATAGTAACTTGCCGAGAAGTTGCTGGCGCTACTGACGAGGCATTAACCAAAGACCTTGCCAACCTAGGGGTAACCAGCTTTCTGCTCCCATTTTGCATCCATATCATTTCCCTCAAACACCACTATGCTTCCTTTGCCAACAAATCCATCCCTGAACGAGATCCTTTCGTTCACACCAACTTCTCCTTCGACGAACTTGAGACAGCTTTAAGGAAGGTCGGCCTCTCAGCTGGCCCAGACGATATCGGCTACCCCTTTCTAGAAACCTATCACTCACCGGCAAAACAACGCTTCTTCACATCTTCAATAAAATCTGGACGAATGGCACATTCCCCTTCTGTTGGAAACTAGGAGTCATCCCAATAGTAAAGGCAAAACAAGATCCCCACCTCCTAGATAGCTACAGACCCATTACTTTGCTGGCCTGCACTGCAAGATAATGGAACGTATGGTGAACCGACGACTCCACGGCATCCTCGAAGGACAGTCTCTGCTAGATCATCGCCAATATGCCACCGACGACTTCTTTCAAGAACTAGAAATGCTTCTTGATTCACCCTCCCAAAGGAACTACCATACAGAGTGTGTCTCTCTAGACTTATCTCTGGATCTGCGACGTAGTTCCACCTCCCCGTGGTGCAGAGTGGAAACGTGTCTGCAAGTCCGGCGTATTGCAGATGTACGGCCAAGAGAACTACCACCAAACCCACTAGAGGCTGTCGACGGGTCTGCAAACCCCGCGCGGAAGAGGTGGTGTACCCGGGTACTTAGGTACCAGTACTTGGGTGTGAGCGTGAGGGTCCAACACGAGTCTGGGAGGCCCTAAAAATGCGGATGTGACCGGAGGGAGAGCGATCGCCAACTCGTTTTGCGCGTCGGTGGGTATAGACCCGACTCGCAAAACGAGTAAATGCGCAAAGTGGTGGCCAATGGTGGCCCAATCTCTTAGGGACGTGTTTTACACGTCAGTGTCTGAGAGGCACAGTTTGTCGGAGGTGTCAGGGTTCGACGCGCGTTTCGGGAATTGATGCGCCTGAACGGCGAGTGTGACCTGATGAGGGCGGTCTATAGCTTCGGGGAGTAAAGCACTCGACTTGAAGATTGAGTAGTTGCGCTGAGTGGTGACTTAAGTCAACACTACTTGTGAGTTCGGAGGAGTCTGAGTCCTACACGTGGCTTAGGGGGCTTACCCCCCCTGACCAGCGTGTTTGAACAGAAAAAGTGTCGTCGACAACTGGCTTTGTCTGGACTTCCTGGACTAGATCCACAAAGCTTGTAGTTGCGCTGCATAGGGACCTCATTCACACGATGAGATGTCGGGTCCTAACTCGTCAGAGGAGGGGTTGCGCATCGAGTTGTGTTAGAATGAGGTATTTGCTGACAGAGGATTCGGAAACGAGTATTGCCTTGGAGCCCAATAGCGCGAATTGACCTCCCACTATTGAAGCAAAGTGTGTCTAACAGTTCGAGGTGGGAACAAATGTCAGTAGCTCCAGGTGGACTTTATGGCGTAGAGGGTACAGTGTTCCTTAGCATTGTATCAAGAGTCGTCCAATTGCACCCATGGACCCAGAGTAGCAAACTAGGGGGATGCGGTGGCTCGCCGCGCCTTGAAGTTCAATCCGTAAAATGGATTTATTTACCACCTGGGTTAACAACTAATAAAAAAAAGACTTGTCTAATGCATTCGACCTTGTCGATAGAGTCGCTATCATTAATCAACTGAATGAATGGGGAATAGTAAGAAAGATAATGCACTACATAACCGACTTTCTATCAGATCTCAGAATTCAAGTCCTCGTAAACGGCACACGCTCCGAAAAAATAACTGTCCACGGAGGGGTCCCTCAAGGATCAGTGATAGCCCTCACGCTATTCCTCATCGCAATCAACTCCATCTTCCAGAAAATCCCGCCAAACATACAAGCACTGGTCTACGCAGACGACATTCTGCTCATATAAACATCAGCCTTCCTCTAGACTACTAGGAAAAGACTCCAAGAAGCCTTGACCGAAATAGCAAACTGGGCACCCAATGTGGGCTTCCAGTTCTCATCCAATAAATCCTGCCTCCTACACATCGGACCAAATCGGAGAAAACTAAAGAATTTGCCCGACCTCACCATCAACAGTCAAATAAATAACACCACTGTACAATCATGCTGGAATCCCCGGAAACGAAGCCGCCGATCGACTCGCCGCTGCAGCCACGCTCTCGGATCTCCCGCCGATAGCCATTCCCCAACAAGATGCTCTCAACTTAATTAAAGGTACTCTTCAAGAATCCTGGGACATCGAGTGGAACTCCAATCTCCATGGAAAGTTGCGAGAAATCAAAAACTCCACTGCTAAATGGACAGACAGGCCAACCCAAAATGAAAGAAGGGCTCTTACCCGCCTCCACATCGGCCACACTCGCCTCGCACATGAACATCTGATAACAAAAATGCACCTTCCAATCTGCTCATGCTGTGACACAGTAATTACCATCAAACACATCTTGGTTACATTTTCCCAATATCATCTTATCAGACAGACATGCCATCTTGCAACAAGTCTATGGGAAATACTAAGTAACTGCCCGGAAGAAGAGATCAAGGATCCAAAAACCTATAACCCAAATGGGTTAAACATCATTTTCATCGAAGAAGAATGACCTAAATGGGTTAAACTCCTGGCTAAAAAAAAAATACTGACGGCTGAAGCAAATTGTTTGCTGTTTGTTTTGGCATTTTTGACATTTTTGAAAAGTTTGACACTTTTTACCTTTTTGACATTTTGACATTTTTGACATTTTTTTAACATTTTTGACATTTTTGATATTTTTGACATTTTTTTTGGCAATTTTGACATTTTTAACGTTTTTGACTTTTTTTTTGACATTATTGACATTTTTGACGTTTTTGACAATTTTGAAGTTTTTGACGTTCTTGACATTTTGGATTTTTTAATATTTCTAACATTTTTGAAATTTTCGTATTTTTTTACATTTTTCGCATTCTTGATAATTTTGACATTTCTGACATTTTGACATTTTTGACAATTTTAACATTTTTGACATTTTGGACTTTTTTGACATCTTTGACATTCTTGACATTTTGACATTTTCGAGAATTTGGACAACTTGGAATAATTTAACAATTTTCAAATTTTGACATTTTTGACTGGGCATATAGTCGTTGTCATTGGCCCATTTACCTGGAGAAAAAGCTTAAAGAAAGAAAGAAGTAGAAGAAGACGAAAACATTTTTGACATTTTGGACGTTTTTGACATTTTTAACATTTTAGAAATTTTTGACGTTTTTGACATTTTTGACATTCTTGACAATCTTGACGTTTTTGACATTCTAGAAATTTTTTGAAATTTTATATATATATTACATTTTTGACATTTTTTACATTTTTGGCATTTCGAAATACTCTCGACCACTTTGTTTTGCCAAAATTGAACGGATTTTCTTCATTGTTTTTGAGTTTTAATAGGCATACAAATTTTTTTGGTTTTGTCAATTTTTATCAATTTTTGGTTATTTTTGAAATAATTTTTGTTTCAGATTTTAGATACTTTTGGCTCTTTTATTGATTTTTTTAAATTTAATAAATTTTATCATAGGGTTAGTTGCCCTACTTTGGACCCTTTAAGCGGTGGTTTTTAAATAATCATGATTTTCTCAAAAATGGACGGGAAATTTATATCCTTAAGGAAATTAATTTGTAAGTCATGATCTTATCTGAAAGTTTCAATGAAAATTTTTAACATAGGTTATGCCGTTATTGAGAGATTTGCAAAGATATGGATCATCCAAAGTTCCAACATTGAACCTACTGTTCCTATTTTGGTACTGGACCGGTTCCTTTTAATGGACCTAGAACAAAAATTCCTATAAAAGTGTGATTTTTTCGAAAATAAATAAACAAATTTTTTGAAAATGTAAACTTCAATCAATAATTATCATAAAAAGTACTACAGCTTTTTAACATTTAAAAAAACTCAAATTTCTGTTATGAATATCACAAACGCTTTCATTCCCCGTCAGCTCTATCAGCAGAACAATTGCTGAAACTTGTTTGTGTCTACTTACTTGTAGTTTATATCCGTGAAGCTGGCAAAAACTGTTCTGAATATTCAATATTGGTTCAGAATTACGCCTCAATCAAAAATTCGCACCTTTGTTGATTTGGTGTTGATACAAAGTTTTGGTAATGTTAGGTCTAAACATGGAACATCAAAGTCGATAGTTTCCTGTATTTGAACCCTTTGCATCTTTTCCGAGTTTTCGATTGATTTTCATGAATTTTAGGAAAAATAGGTAGGATGGTTCATATTCTTTACAATGAAAGTAATTTTCTTTAAAACTTTGGCTTGGACAGTAAAAAACCGTGATTTTTCCTTAAACACTCTAATTTCTTAAAACGCGCTCTACTAAATGAGCTGTCTGATTTACTACTGATGAGGAGGTACATTTTCAAAAATTTTGAAAATTTTATCAGAAAGACTTTTAATGTCAAAAAACGGTATGGTAGGATTCAGGAAGAATAAGAGTTCATTGGGTGCATAGGAATATATTAACTTTATGCCAGCAAAAAGAATTATTTACAATTTTCGGCATTTTAGGACTAAAGTAGGCTCTAGGTCCTAAGTAGGAGCACTCGCCCTATTTGGTGTTTTGATATTTTTGACATTTTTAGTCTTTTGTTTGGTTGTGCTTTTGAATTTCATGAAATTTTTATTCGTTTTCTTTTTCACTATCATTATATTACTATCTCGAGCATTAAATGGTGAAGCATTTCAAAAGAAAAAAAACGGACGGTTGCCATGGATATGATACTTTCGAATGTTTTGTCATGTGTGGTAATTTCGTAACAATTTCGTCGTCAGTAGCAATTATGTCAACCGCGGTCAGTTTATCAGCTCGAAAGATGTTTCATATTCTTCCAAAAGAAGTACCTAAACTTTTCTTTCGCCAGCAAGAAAGCACATGTCAAAACCGATTGCCCGAAAACGCGCCAATGAAGCCATCATGCGGCTTAATGGGCGAAAAATTGCTTCGCCAAACTTGCGAACTGAGCGAGAAACTTTCCCAATTCGAGAAACCATCGAATCGAATTAGGCTGTGGGATGAATATCTCTCACTTAGACATTTGGCAGAAGGCGCTTAGGTAGTTGTCGGGAGCCACCAACAACTTGAGTGCAATTTCCGATCCACTTCATCAGAAGTCGGTTTCAATTTTCGCTCACTCAGTCGCTCTTATCGTTCGATTACCCATCTTCTTGGTATCTTGGAGGGAATATGAATTTGGGCGGGCGCCTAAACTGAACCAAAAGTCATCTTCTTGGCGCTCGACGCGATCAGAACTTACATATTTTCCGGAGGCTTTTCCGGCTTTCGAGATGCTGCATCTGAGCTGGGTTAAGATGGCAAAGTTGGGTTCACGCTGCCACTGCTGTTGATGATGATGTACATGATAATAAGTGGAGCAGAATTTGAACCAAGGAAAGTTCTTCTGACAGCTTCCTCGATAGAAGATGTGTGGTCTGATGGGATCAAATAACTTTCGCGCGAGTTGGTTGTTTTCCCTGATCGGCATGAGTATGGATGAAAGTCTATATTATTTACGAGTGAAAAAATCGTCGTTGTTCCAACATTTCAAAAATTATCTACTAACATTCTTAGTACAGAAAAAGCCCAAAACGAAAAAAAAAACGAAAAAAGACAATTTTACATCGCGTTTTCATCAGCAATTTTTTCAAAAGCAAATGTTATCAATTACCCCATACAAGGTTCGCCCTTTCGCGATTCCCAGAGCCCGTTTTTAGATTCCGAGCCCAGATCAGAGACCATACCTATGGATTCGAGTAGAAGAATCAGCCATAAATCTCAGAAATTGAATTCACTCCTTCTACTCTTTTCCGGCTGTGTGTTCTTTTTCGTTTGGTTTATTTGCTCTTCGCAGGGCCCAAATCGCGAATGAAATCTATTTTTCCTCCGCCTGGCTAGTTTATTAGGCTTAAGGCTACGCGACGAACTCAGTTTGTTTGCTCCGGATCTTCGATGCGACCCAGCGATAAGATGAAGTCGAACTACGATGTGCGTCTTGATGGAAAAAAAAAATTTAAACACGAAAAATGCGTTGGAGGTGGAAAAATTATGACTGTAATATAGGTATATCAATATTCCACCTGCTAGCTGATGATGATAATAGTAATAACAATAATTTTGCTGCTAGGTCTAGCTCGATGAATGAGAAGCGAGCCCGGATGCTGATAAGGTCTTCTTAGTTTATGGTGGTAATAATATCGGAAAGCTTTACGGGAGATTCTATTGCTCTCAGACGAGGAAATTTCGTGATGAAATGTGACGAGAGAAAAAAAACCACACAAAATAACTAGGGTGAGTGCTCCTACTTTGGACCTAGAGCCTACTTTAGTCCTAAAATGTCGAAAATTGTAAATAATTCTTTTTGCTGAAATACAATTAATATATTCCTATGCACACAATGAACTCTTATTCTTCCTGCACCCAACCATACCGTTTTATGACATTAAAAGTCTTTCTGATGAAATTTTCAACGTTTTTAAAAATGTACCCCCTCATCAGTAGTAAATCAGACAGCTCATTTAGTGGGGCGCGTTTCAAGAAATTAGAGTGTTTAAGGAAAAATCATAATTTTTCACTTTCTAAGCCAAAGTTTTAAGGAAAATTACTTTCACTGTGAAGAATATGAACCATCCTACTTATTTTTCTTAAAATTCATGAAAATCAATGAAAAACTTGGAAAATTTGCAACGGGTCCAAATATAGGAAACTTTCTAGTTTGATGTTCCATGTTTAGACCTAACATCACCAAAACTTTGTATCAATACCAACAAATCAACAAAGGTACGAATTTTTGATTGAGGTATAATTCTGAACCGATATTGAATATTTCTAACATTTTTTGCCAGCTTTGCGCATATAAACTCCAAGTAAGTAGACACAAACAAGTTTCAGCTAATGTTCTGCTGATAGAGCTGACGGAGAATGGAAGTGTTTGTGATATTCATAACAGAAATTTAAGTTTTTTTAAATGTTATAAAGGTGTAATACTTTTGTTTGATAATAATTACATTTTTAACAAATTTGTTTATTTATTTTCAAAAAATCATACTTTTATATGAATTTTAGTTCTAGGTCCATTTGAAGGAACCTGTTCAGTACCAAAATAGGAACAGTAGGTTCAATGTTGGAACTTTGGATCATCTATATCTTTGCAAATCTCTCAATAACGGCGTAACCTATGTTCAAAATTTTCAGTGAAACTTGCAGATAAGATCATGACTTATAAATGAATTCCCTAAAGGATATAAATTTCCCGTCCATTTTAGAGAAAATCATGATTATTTAAAAACCACCACTTAAAGGGTCCAAAGTAGGGCAACTAACCCTATCAAAAATGACAAAATAATCAAAATTTTCGAAAATTGCCAAAATTGTCGAAACTGTCAAAATTGTCCAAATTGTCAAAATTGTCAAAATTGTTAAAATTGTCAAAATTGTCAAAATTGTCAAAATTGTCAAAATTTTCAAAATTGTCAAAATTGTCAAAATTGTCAAAATTGTCAAAATTGTCAAAATTGTCAAAATTGTCAAAATTGTCAAAATTGTCAAAATTGTCAAAACTGTCAAAATTGTCAAAATTGTCAAAATTGTCAAAATCGTCAAAATTGTCCAAATTGTCAAAATTGTCAAAATTGTCAAAATTGTAAAAATTTAAAAATTATCAAAATTGTCAAAATTGTCAAAATTGTCAAAATTGTCAAAATTGTCAAAATTGTCAAAATTGTCAAAATTGTCAAAATTGTCAAAATTGTCAAAATTGTAAAAATTGTCGAGATTGTCAAAATTGTCAAATTGTCAAAATTGTCAAAATTGTCAAAATTTGTAAAAATTTGTCATCCATTTGAAATTCATTAACATTCGTCTAATCTCGACTAAATTCGTTAAATTTCGTCACAACTCATCTCAGTTCATCTATGTTAGTTAAAATCCATTGGAATTTGTTATAATGAGGCAACATCTTCAAAAAATCGTCCAAACTCTTCAAATTGCGTATAAATTCAACAAAACTTTTGTGATTCATCAAAATACATAAACATTTTTCAAACTCGTCAAACTCAGATTTCAGAATTCACAATTCACATTCGTTTTGGATTCAAGGAGCATTAAAAATCTTTAAAAACCAAACAATTATCAGCCTTCCATTGGCTATCCGTTATTTGAATGTTGTTTCGGAATGTTTTCCAACTTGGTCTTTGATGGCTTCGCCCCTTTCCTCGTGATGAAGCAATTGCCGGGGAAGATTTCCCAATCCTAATCCACCCTTAATGATTATGTGGGAGTTTGCCGGTCGAAGAGATGATTCTTTCCGTAAATCGCTTTCCAATTTGCTGAACACTTTCGAAAATCGTCCCCCCATTCAACACCAACAGCTAGCTAGCTATGTGGACGTCCACAAGTTCCCCGGGGCCATTTTCCGGAAGCAAAACGATACAATTAAGCGCCCGGATGATCTCACCGGAACCCTTTTTCCCAATTTCCGATTCACACTTCTTGGTGGTTGTGTTCTAGCTGAAGCTGTTGTTGTTTTTGTCGTTATTGCGGGAGTCATTATTGCTAAGCACCAATTTTCGAGTCCGTTAGTTTTACTTAATTAATGCGGCGCGTGGACGGATCTTTGCTGAATGGGTCATTTCCTGTGCCTGTTCCTCCTTTCCTCCATCAATTTTTATCGCCGAAATTGAATTATACCGCAATAATAGCGAAGCGGTTGGGAAATTTACATTTGGTAAGGATTAGATCCCAGAGAGATGTCCTCGCTTTGATTATATGGTGACTGGCTCACGGTGGAATGGGGGGATGAAATGATAATTCCATGGCCAAGATTAATGATCCCGGCGATCGGCACGAGCCAAAAATTCATTCGTCGGAATCTCCTCTTTTCGGTCTGTCTGGTGCCACTCGATGAGAACGACCGAAACAAGCAGACGACACTCCATGGATTGGACATTTCCACTAAATTGGACAGGACGCATAAATTTCCCGATTGGCGGGCGTCGTTTTTCTGGCTTCAGCTGAAGTTGGACGCGAGGAAAGGGGGGATGAAGTGATAGCTCCACGACATGAATCATAAATGCGTGGGGTAAACTAGGTCGAGCGAGAGCTTCAGAATCGAAGAAAAAAAAGCTTGAACACGAATTACCTATTCAAATCGCAGTTTATTATACGATTTACTAATCCCTAGCGAATAAATTTTGAAATAATCGTAACGCTAATAATGTAACGATGAAATATCGTTTGGTTTCAAGAAAATTAAGTTCACAGATAAACCGAAATTACGAATCTAGATTCAGGAACCAATGTCAAAATTTTAAAAAATTCAACAATGTATTAAGTATTGACAGCTTGAACATTGTTTAAAAAATAAAAAAAAAAAACAATAAAAAATTTGTTAATTTTGTCGTTTTTATCATTTTTGATTTTTTCATAATTTTTGATATTTTTGACATTTTTGGCATTTTTGACATTTTTGACAATTTTGACATTTTTTACATTTTTGACATTTTTGACATTTTTGACATTTTGACATTATTAACATTTTTAACATTTTTGACATTTTTGACATTTTTGACATTTTTGAAATTTTTGACATTTTTGACATTTTTGACATTTTTGACATTTTTGACATTTTTGACATTTTTGACATTTTTGACATTTTTGACATTTTTGACATTTTTGACATTTTTGACATTTTTGACATTTTTGACATTTTTGACATTTTTGACATTTTTGACATTTTTGACATTTTTGACATTTTTGACATTTTTGACATTTTTGACATTTTTGACATTTTTGACATTTTTGACATTTTTGACATTTTTGACATTTTTGACATTTTGACATTTTTGACATTTTTGACATTTTTGACATTTTTGACATTTTTGACATTTTTGACATTTTTGACATTTTTGACATTTTTGACATTTTTGACATTTTTGACATTTTTGACATTTTTGACATTTTTGACATTTTTGAAATTTTTGACATTTTTGACATTTTTGACATTTTTGACATTTTTGACATTTTTGACATTTTTGACATTTTTGACATTTTTGACATTTTTGACATTTTTGACATTTTACAATTTTTACAATCTACATATTTTTTTCAATTTTTACAATTTTTGCAATTTTGACAAGTTTTAATTTTTTTTAAATTTTTACCATTTTTACAATTTTTACAATTTTTGCAATTTTTACAATTTTTACAATTTTTACAATTTTTACAATTTTTACAATTTTTACAATTTTTACAATTTTTACAATTTTGACAATTTTGACAATTTTGAAAATTTTGAAAATTTTGACAATTTTGACAATTTTGACATTTTTGACAATTTTGACAATTTTGACAATTTTTACAATTTTGACAATTTTGACAATTTTGACAATTTTGACAATTTCGACAATTTTGACAATATTGACAATTTTGACAATTTTGACAATTTTGACAATTTTGACAATTTTGACAATTTTGACAATTTTGACAATTTTGACAATTTTGACAATTTTGACAATTTTGACAATTTTGACAATTTTGACAATTTTGACAATTTTGACAATTTTGACAATTTTGACAATTTTGACAATTTTGACAATTTTGACAATTTTGACAATTTTGACAATTTTGACAATTTTGACAATTTTGACAATTTTGACAATTTTGACAATTTTGACAATTTTGACAATTTCGACAATTTTGACAATTTTGACAATTTTCACAATTTTGACAATTTTGACAATTTTGACAATTTGGACAATTTAAACAATTTTTACAATTTGTAATCGTGGAAACAATTGTTGATGAATTGTTAATTGTTTAGAAAGATAATATTAAAGCATAGCGCTATTCCACCCAAAAAAAATCGCAGCAGCAGCAAATGAAATGGGTTATCCCAGCCGCACGTTTTGATGGCCTCTAGCTAGCTAGCTTAAGCTTGCCAGATTGTCCGGTTTTATCCGGGTTTGCCCGGATATTTGATGCAAAATTTCGATAAAGTCCGGTCCGGCCCGGTTGCCCGGATATCTAGAAAAAAGTCCGGATATTGCCCGGATTTTTTCATAATTTTCGCAAAGAAACCAAAAAAAATCAAAGTTTTTGAGTAAGTTTTAGCAAAATCGAATAACGGAATGGAAATTTTCAACGGTTGTTTCAAATAATTTTGCTGATTTACTTTTATAAACCTTTTAATATTTAAGTATTCCAAAAAGTTTTTGGAAGTCTGCATTAACACTAATAAAATATTAATTTCAATTTTTTTGCATTTTTTCTTTGCTTTTATGTATAATTAAACCTAACTTTTGCCAGGTTTTTGCCCGGTTTTTGGATTTAAAAAATTGAAATCCATGCCCGGATTTTGCCAGGTTTTTTTGAAAAAATGCCCGGAATTGCTAGGCCCGGATGGGAGTGGAAAAAATTCTGGCAACCTTCTGCTAGCTAGAGGATGGCTCGTAGGCGGGATTTTTGGTTTATGAAGCGATTAAAACAGGAAAATGAGAATTTTGGGTGGATCCAAATCATCCGCACAGCAGCTTATGGGTGTTTTCGCGTAAATCTGACTGCCGCGGAAAATTATCCTATTTAATATTTGCTGCTTCCGGGGCAGCTTCAATGTTGTTTTGAGGAAGAATTTTTTTTATTTATTTTCAAATTGAGAATTGGCACCGCTTTCGTTGTGTTATGGGAAGCAGCAGATTGAGCGAAAATAAGCGGATGGATTTTGGACCGATTTTAGGAGTTTTTTTTCCCTCCGAAAGGTTTCAAAAACTGGGAATGGGAAAGGAAAGCTGGAGGTGGACTGTGGGAATCTCCAAGGATGCTGGGTGAGTGTTAAAAAGTGTCAAAGCGCTATTCCAGCCGGATGTTTATTGGATGTGAGCCGTCACGTGTTCGATGATGACGACGGTTTGATGGCTGGCGGGAAAAATGGAGAAAAATGATGGGTTTTTCGGAAATAATCGCATCGTTTATGGATCATTTGCGAGGTTCTTTTTCAAGATGTTTGGGAAGTGGTTGTGAAAAATTAACGGCAGCTTAGATTCGCTCGAATGCTGCTGACAAATTCAGCCATGCGTGGGATTTGGTTCCACGAAAATCTTGATGCTAGAAAGAACTTGAGGAAAAATTACACGCTGCAGAAAAAAAAAAGAAATTTCCTTAATTTTTTTTTTAAGTGTTTGTGAAGTGTCTATCAAAAAGCTAGCAAGCATATCGTCCATCAATAAACACCTATGAATTTAATCGTGTAGAAAATCTGCAATATTGCTACGTGCTGCACAAATCTCGAGCCATGACGGTCAGGTCAACACGTTCAAACTCCCTCCCTGATTTGCTCTCATCCGAACCAGAAAGAGATCAAAGAGGAATTAGATTCAGATTCATCGAAAGTGCACGTTCCAAGGATCAGTATGGAAGAGCAAATCGATACATACAATCTCGGCAGACCGAAACACCCACGCTTGAATGAGTACAAGTACACACCCGGAGACTAGTCGACTCAAATACCCAAGTGGTTTGGGGTTAGGTAATCAATTAATCGCACTGCCACGTCCCCAGATGACCATCACACAACAACAAAAGTGGCCAGATCAAAAACCCCAAGAAGGGCTTCTTGGCGAAACGTCTTCTTCATGTTCAAGTGACCTTTCGAGAAGCAGCGATTGAGCAGAGTGCTGCTGATAATGACAAATTACATCCCGGCCATTGACTCATCCGTCGACAGAAGTTTTGAACCGAAGCCACCTACACGCAATTAATCTCTAATCTACGGTGGGAAGAAGAGAGAAATCTAGGGAAAAGGGGGGGGGGGATCAAACAGCAAAACACCACAAACAGACAGACATCTTCATCAGATGCTGAAATCAATTTTAAGAGGGAAACCCACATCTGTCGAGTTGCATGATTAATCAATTATGCAACCAAGTGCTCGATTAATTATGCATGGGCGCAATTCGCAGTCGAATTTTGGGGCTGATGGAGGAGGAACATTTGAGAATACCTCCCAAAGGAGAGTATTTTTCTTCATATATCGAAAAATTTTGAGAAAACATAAACAGGATGGGAAACAGGCATTCTAATGAAAATTAATAATTGAAATCATTTTGTCTGAACATGTCAAAACAGTCAAAGTTTGTAAAAAATGTTAAAAATGTTAAAAATGTGAAACTTTCAAAGATTTTAGAAATAGAACAAATTGTACAAATTTTAAAAATTGTCAAAAAAAATAAAAAATTTAAAAATTTCCAAACTTCTAAAAATTGTAAAAATTGTTAAAACTGTAAAAACACAAAAATTGTAAATATTGTAAAAATTGTAAAAATTGTAAAAATTGTAAAAATTGTAAAAATTGTAAAAATAGTAAAAATAGTAAAAAATTGTCAAAGTTGTAAAAATTGTCAAAATTGTCAAAATTGTCGAAATTGTCAAAATTGTAAAAATTGTAAAAATTGTAAAAATTGTAAAAATTGTAAAAATTGTAAAAATTGTAAAAATTGTAAAAATTGTAAAAATTGTAAAAATTGTAAAAATTGTAAAAATTGTAAAAATTGTAAAAATTGTAAAAATTGTAAAAATTGTAAAAATTGTCAAATTTGTCAAAATTAAAAAAATTGTAAAAATTGTAAAAATTGTAAAAATTGTAAAAATTGTAAAAATTGTAAAAATTGTGAAAATTGTAAAAATTGTAAAAATTGTAAAAATTGTAAAAATTGTAAAAATTGTAAAAATTGTAAAAATTGTAAAAATTGTAAAAAATTGTAAAAATTGTCAAAATTGTAAAAATTGTCAAAATTGTCGAAATTGTTAAAGTTGTCAAAATTGTCAAAATTGTCAAAATTGTCAAAATTGTCAAATTGTCAAAATTGTCAAAATTGTCAAAATTGTCAAAATTGTCGAAATTGTCAAAATTGTCAAAATTGTCAAAATTGTCATAATTGTCAAAATTGTCAAAATTGTCAAAATTGTTAAAATTGTCAAAATTTTCAAAATTTTCAAAATTTTCAAAATTTTCAAAATTTTCAAAATTTTCAAAATTTTCAAAATTGTCAAAATTGTTAAACATGTTAAAATTGTTCAAATTATTCAAATTGTCAAAATTGTCTTAATTGAAAAAGTTGTAAAATTTGTCAGAAATTGTCAAATTTGTTAAATAAATTTTAATTTTTAATAGTGGTGAATAAGACAAGTGTTGGAATTTTCCATGGCGACCGTCAGAAATCAGTTAGAATTGACAAATAAATTCTATTAAATTAGAATACTAAAAAATTTTTATAAAATTTTCAATATTCCAATAGAATCACAAGAAAACTATCAACACGTACCTTCCATTACATATCATTCAACCAATCTTGAAAAAGTTGCATTTCATAAAGAAGGATGCGTACGAAAAAATCAACGAGCTAGGCGAATTCGGTAAATCACGTTCTGCCGAGAAACAACTTTGGGACTCCATTTTACCCGAAAGCCGCTACTCGGGAGTGCCGAAAAAGATTTCCGAAACTGCTTTTAACACGTGCCCGGCGCAAATCTTTACCGGGTACTTTACTTTGTAGCAACAAACAGCCGGGGTCGGAATTCAGGTTGCATTTCTATCTTTGAGTTTGAGCCAGAGAGGAAAAAAGCGAATCACACAAAATTATAATAAGAAAAAACCGGAAGGAACCACCTTTTCGTCCCAAAAAAAATAATAGGTAACAACCGACTTCCAAAAATTCTTTGCATCTACAAGTTAAAAAAAAGAAACAAAATACATAAACTTCCTCAGTCGTAATTTTACGAGATGCAGCACAACTTTCGAAAGCACACACACAAAGCTCATGTTTTGGCTTTTATTTTATTTGTACTTTGGAAAATTTTGTGTTTCCACCGATGACCGGAAAAAAAGTGCTGACCCAAGGCAAGTTTTGGTGCCACCCATCGGATTTTACTACGGTTTGGCGAAAGAGTTTTTTTTGGTATCCAAAATGTAAAGATGCCAGCAGAAGTTTTGCATCACGATCGAAATAAGTTTTCCCGGAAAAGTCTCAGAAGACGTGGGCCATTACAATTCAGAAATGTGAACTGCCTTGTAAAGTTTGGAGAAACAGCAGCGCCAAATAGAAACACCGTTTATAAATAAATTGAAATAAATATGAAGATTTTTTTTAGTTCGAAGAGAATTTTTTTTTTGTTTTTATTTCAAATATTTCATTATAAAAAAATTGAAAAAAAATATTTGGAAAGTAGGAATGAAATATTTAAAATTGTAAGAATTCACAACCAGTCGGTCATAAGAAATCACTGGGTTTCTTTCCTAAATTTAGGGGCTTTTTGCATAGACTCAAGAGCTTTTTTGTCGAGGATCTTACAAACTTCTTTGAAAATATTTTGGAAAAAAATGTTTCCATTTTTCGTTAGATTATGAAACTGTAGAAATTTTGTAACTTTGTGCAATCGCCCGTAAATTCCTTCCAGCGGACATGGTTTTCCACTTTGATAAGAAATAAAAGCGCAAAGATCAGATGCCGGAGAAGCAATTGCACCTTAAATCGTTTCACTTTTACGCTCGTTTGGCGGGTAAAGAAAAATCCAATCCTCAAAAGAGCTAAAACATACAAAAAGGTCCTTCTCTTCTGGCTGAAAAAAAATCCCCTTAAAAACTAAAGCCTCAGATCTAAACCGGAAGTTGCATTACCGTTGTCAGCAGATAAAATCGTAAAAAAAAACTACGACGACGGACGGCGCAAATGGGAAAGGTTAGGGTTAACTCATCTGCCCCACAATCCACCCGGGGGTCTGTGGGAAGGAATTTGGGGGGAACGTAAATCAGCCCGAGCTTCCGATTTATGGGCGTTTCATTTTCGGTCCATTTTTCTAGAAAGAGTGAGATCCCGCTGGCACTCGAACGTTATTTCCGGAAGTGCTGTCGAATGAATGGGATCAAATTCTTGAATTGTTTTCAGTAAAAAAGGAACAAAAATCGGTGGATTCCTTTTCTGCTTGAAATCGATTTCAGTTGCAATCCGAAATTTGCTAGAACAAATTTGGCTTTCAAATGAAATCCAATAAAATCGAAAAACACTTGAATGAAAAGGTTAAATTTGGGATTTTAGAATAATCAAATGTCGATTCTTTCAGAAAAAAAACGAACGCGAACCTCCTTCCGTTTCCGGTGTGATTCACTTAAGTATTCTCCCGTCTTAAGAATATTTCACGGAAGACGGCAAAAAAAAAAAAAAAGAAAACGTTTCGGCGGAGCCTGGCTGGAGTCTGGAATCGTTTTTATTCGCTCCTAGAGTTCCACTCTTCTGTTGTTGCTTCTTTCCTTCCTTTTTCCTCCCTCAAACAACGTTTTGGTTTATGGCACCCTAGGAAGGTTAGAAAAGCCCAGAGCTATCAGTCTTCCGAGATCTCTCATCGCGTTTTATAGTGATTGACCTATAAATTGAATTGGCTAATAAGAAGCTTCCTAGCTTAGTCAGAGTGTTTGGCTATTTTGTAGCGCTTGGGGAAAAGATGTAGAGTAGATTTTTGTACAATTTGTTTTGTGTTGGATTGACTTGACAAATTTTAAGTTCAAATAATTTTAAAGGTCAAATTTCAATTCAAGATACCCAAAGGAAATTATAACTTGAAAAATGTTGATTTTATTTAATTTGATTTGATTTTAACATTATGAAAACTGAAACTTGAAAAAATTGGAAAATGAAAATGTTAAAATATGTTTGGAGTTATGATTCATTAATCTCAACACATCTCAGCTTGAAAATGGAAAATTTGAAATTTCAAAGAGTAAACAAAAGTGAAAATTTTAAAAATTTGATCGTATATTTGTTGCAAATCTTCAAAAAAAAAAAGTTGTTCTAGACCCATCGATCGTTTTTTTTTTTCGTGACATTGAATAAGGGAGAGTCTCCTCAATAATGTTCAAAATTTTTAGAGATGTTGATTTATTTTTTGTTAGAAATTCACAAGCCGTCACATTTTGTTGCATGTTTCCCTAGCTAAATAACTGAATTAAAGAAAGATATTCAAAAAGTGCAATCATTATCTGAAATATACTATTTTATTAACAGTGATGGTCAACAGTCAACATTCAAACCATATTGCAATATAAAATTTGTAGGTTTAACATTGAACCAATCTGTCATACTGTACTCACAGCATATTACAGGACACGACACTTAACGTTCTTACAAACGAAAAAAAGGATTCAAAATTACCTTTTTGTCGACCGGTTTCGGGCTCGATGCTACCCTTCTACAGGACGATGTCCAACTGATCACACGAAGAGTACGATCCTGCCAGTTATTTCTTCAGATTGGGAATTGTTGATCCTTTTTTCTTATCTTCATTATATCTTTGAGGAAATGTTTTGTAGATCACTGTCTTTTGCATTTTTCGACAGTGTGTAATTTCAAGTTTATATGCTGCAAAAGTTAAATCGAAACATAAACCCGTAGATGAACAAGAAGCGTTTTCGTGGGACTAATAAAATTGTGATATTTTGAAAGTTAAAAGTGACTTAATCCTTTATTAAAAGAGAACCTTTAATCGGGTGCCCTAAGCTTTGGCAAAAATCATGCAAAATCCGAAAATAAAAGTTTCATCGACTTTTTTAGCCAAAATAGTTTTTCTTTTAACTTTTTACAAAAAGAATTCACATTCAGACAAAATGAATTCTAATAGTTTGTCTACCACCCTATAGTAATTGCATACTTCAAGGCGCAATTTTCTAATTATTAGATAAAAGCACTCTTTGAGTCCTTTTTATATTAAAATTATTGGTTAAATATAAGTCATTGGACTAATGTTAATGATTTCGTGCTTAATAATGAACAATATCCATCCAAAAAAAAATGAGGCCCTCAGAGCCAAAGGGGTATAAGTAACAAAATGGACGATTTTTAGTTAATGATGCCAAGCGATTCTCCATATTTCGTACTGTAGGGTAACGGACTTTTTTTTGGACCAGGGGACCTATTTTGGACCACCTTGTCTAGTTCTCTTATAAAGCAACTAATAATGAAAAAATAGTGCATTACATGAGGTGAAAGGGCTTCATCAATATTTGCTAAAAGCTTTCATGATTATTTTTTTTATAAGAGAGCTAGACAATTGGTCCTCTGGTCCAATATAAGTCCGTTACCGTATTCGATGATTTTATTCGGTATTTTTAGAAATATTTTACCATACTTTAACATTTGAAAAAAAAAATAAAAACTCGAAAAATATATGGAAAATGGTCAAACACATCAATTTAGAAGCGTGTTTTCTCGAAATCAGCTTTTATGCCCTAATACCCCTTTGGTTCCAAGGGCCACATATCTTTCTGGTTGGACTCGAGGGTTCAAATGAACCCATAACATACATTTTGGAAAACTTAAAAAAAAAAGAGAGAGTTTCCTAATGCTTAGAAAATATACTATTAAGAAGATCATATTATTCTCTAAAGATTGACATATTGAATTAAATATTTAATAACTTTAAGTAAAAGGGGAAAAATGTTGTCTTAAATGATTAATTATAACATCTTTAGTAGTGGACACGTTTTGAATCTTTCAATTTTGATCATAAGATGTATTTATCAAAGTTTACTAAGCACATAGGATCGATTTCAGTTCAAATTATTTTTCTCTATAGCCATTTTCAGATTTTTTTTTGAAGAAAAAGCATGTGAAAAATCAATTTAATAGTGTTCAGCCTAATAATGTGAATTATTTCTCGCGTGAGCTTCCATTACGTCGTATGAAAAATCTTAAGAGTTTACAGAAAACTATGGCAAAAGTCATCATCAACTTTAAAATGTGTATTTCACATGTAGAATATGTTGGTCAGGCTACCAATATTCTAAATGGAAAGAAGTGACGACTAGTTTATGTCAGTTTTTGTATATTTTTTGTATAAAACTGTTTGTTTACATTTCGTTCATACGACGTAATGAAAGCTCACGCGAAATTTCGTTTTTATGAAAATTTAGATAGAAGAAGAATTCATAGAAAACTGCTCTGCAAATTTAATATTTTAATATTTTAAACTTCACACCTTTGACTAACTGGAAAAATTTTTCACAAATTCGACTTTTAAAGTGTGTTTCTGGAAATTTGCATAATGGTCAGATAATCAGTTCTTTTTCATATTTTACAGAAAAAAAATCTAAGTCCCTTTTACATATTTCAAGGCAAGGATAGAAGAATCATTTTCATAAAAAAAAATCATCTATTTAGACAACACTAAAGGTGGCCGAATCGGGATTGCGCATGGCTCCGTCCTAAATGAATTTTCCAGACAATATTCTTCTACAACATTTCAGTATTTCGTTATTCAAATTCTAAGAAAAAAAAATCCGAAAAACATGCTTTGGAAAAATGACTGTAAATCAGCTACGGAATGTTAAAAAAAATTTCTAAGTGTCCACGAAAGCTGAAGTTTGAAGTTATATGCAGCTCATAATATTTTTTTTAAATTTTTTTAAAATCATAACCACAAAAAAATGAAAAACGTGGTGTAAAATCCGTTATTTTCAATCAATGCATGGTCAAAATTGTTTAAGTCATACCAGATAAATTTTAAAAAGAGGTTTGGAAAGTTGACGTTATCTGGCATACTTTAGCATTATTAGATTTTCAAAATACGAAAAAAAAAACACACGACGAATTTTCAAAGGAAGCTGTTTTTCGGAATTTTAATCAATTTGAAAATTTTCAGATTTTCTTAAACTTGAAGTCAACTTTGCACGGGATTTTAAGTTTATAAATGTAATATTTCCGTTATAAATTTATATTCACTAGAAAAGAAATTTCGTATCGCAGCGCTAATGTAATTACACCACTAGAATTGGTATGAAATTTCCTTTCTGATGAATATAAGTTTATTGCGAAAATCTTGCCTAAATATACTCAAAATCTAGTGCAAATTTAAATTTAAGTGCAAGAAATCTGAGAAATTGCAAATTGACCTGAAGTTCGAAGAACAGTTTCTTTGTAAATTCATCAAAAATTCTGTGTTTTGTATTTTGAAAATCTAAGAACAGAAAAATGTGCCAAATTACGTTAAATTTCCAATCGTCTTTTCAAAATTTATCTGGAATGACTTAAACAATTTTTACCATTCATTGATTGAAAAGTGCGCGTTTTTACACCACGTTTTTACATTTTTTGTGGACATGATTTTAGGAATCTTCAAAAAATTATATACCTATGGGCACAGTATAGCTTCTAACATCAGCTTTCGTGGATCCTTAGTAAAATTTCTTAACATTTCATAGCTGATTTACAATTATTTTTCCAAAGCATGTATTTTCGGATTTTTTTCTTAGACTTTGAATAACGGAAAACTGATGTGTTGTAGGTGAACATTGTCTTAGAAACTTATTTGAGTTACATTACGAGGTTTCAAAAGCTATGAATTTTGTTATAAAATCAGTTGAAAAACTAGAGAGATGTAGCGGTTTTAAGCGAGGAGTGTCAAATTGACACTCAAGCTCTGATAAGGGAGTTTTTTTTGCTGGGCTTTCAGGGTGCGTCCATAAAAAAGCAATGATGCTAAATTGAAGATTTTCCCCGAAGAAAATGGTTTTTTGGATGCACGCTAGTAAAGTTACAAGCAGCCAAACCTCCAAAAGTGTCATATTGACTCCCAAGAGCGGATTAGGGTTAATGATCTTAGCGTATAGAAAAAATTACGTTCAACTCAAGCTGCACTCTGATAGGTTTCCAATAAATTAAAATTTGAAACTATGCAATATGCACTCCGGCGTAATTTCATTAAATTACGTCATTAACCCTGAGACCAGATCCAAATTCAACTTTCAACTATTCTGCATCGATTTCATCATGTTACAGAACAAAATTGTGTCGTTTTTACTTTTACTCTTTTGAATTTGTACTTAGAAGATCGAAACATTCAACTAAAATTAAGAACTAAATTTAGCTAAACATTAAGGACTGTGATGAAATCCGTGAGAAAAAATCCGGAAGAAGAAAACAATTGTGAAATATAAATTTGATACCAAATACAGCCGAATGTTTTGAAAAAAAAATTGCTGGTTTCCAGCAATCTGGATTACTGATTTCCAGAAATTTGAATTGCTGAAATCCAGCATTAATGTAGCTGTAAATTCATTGGAAGGATTGATAGTTCCAAGTACATAACCATTCAACAGACCACAAATCTAAAATTATATTTAATCAAAATTTTTCAAATATAATTCATAACTTGAAGCGTCAGAGTCTGGAGATTATTTCTACGAAGCTTTTTTCAAAATAGTCCATATCTCATCTTCAGTTATTGATGTTACAAGGTTGATTTGCTGTTCTAGCGACAATCTGGGTAACCCATTCAAAAAATTGAATGATTCCACTATTTGATCTTGTGGGCTGTATGAAGGTTTGAAAGTATAAGAGAAATAATTACAAATGATGCGCTTGAGTGAAGAAACATCACCAGATATCACCACACCATTTTAATAGATTTTTTCCTGTTTTTTGTTAATTTTTGATGATACCTGGAAGATGATGGCTCTTTCAACTGCTTCTTGCGTGTTGTTCAAGAAATTACGACCAAAGAGGTTTAATCTGTACTGTTCTGATTCCAAAAGTAGAGATTTAACTATAGTGACTTCATTCGATACACACCTTCATAATCGTTTAAGAGCTGCTAGAGAATCTAAATCATATAAAGCTCTGTTTTCACATATACACATTTGATTGTTAATCTAAGACTTTTTTTTTAACTAAAATTTCGTTTTCGATCCACTACGAATTGAGATCAATTCTAATATTGATGGTTCTTGTAACTTTCCAAGTTTCAGACTGAAGCGATGAGCTATGTACTCTATTTCTTAAAGTTTGGAATTTAGCTAGCATGTGTGTCAGTTTAAAAAAAAATCTATGGGTGTGATCAAAAGTTATGCGAGGCACAATATTTCAGGTATTTCAATCAAAAACTCAAATCAAAATTTCTGATTTCTAATCACAAATTTCTGCATTGCATTTTTTTGTCATTTTTATGTCATTTTTGTGTCAATTTTTGTGTCATTTTGTGACATTTTTGAGTGATTTTTTGTGATTTTTTTTTGTAATTTTTGTGTCTTTTTCATGTCATTTATGTGTCATTTTTGAGTCATTTTGTGTCACTTTTGTGTCACTTTCGCGTCTTTTTTGTGTCATATTTGTGTAATTTTTGTGCCATTTTTGTGTCATTTTTGTGTCATTTTGAGTCAAATTGAGTGTATTTTTGTGTTAATTTGTGTCATTTTTGTGTCATGTTTGGTCATTCTTAAGTCATTTTTGAGTCATTTTCCTGTGATTTTAATGTCTTTTTTGTCTCATTTTTGTGTCATTTCTGTGTTATTTTCCATTTTTTTTCTCTTTTCATTGATGTTTTTGACAGACATTTTTGATTAATTTGTGGATAGGATTGGATATAGTTTCAGATGCTGAACGAGCTTACGAATCCCTAATTCTCCTATATTTTGTCAACAATTCAGAAAAAGACTGATTTGGACTGAAATATTTGAACAAAACTAGCACTGTCTTCTGTGATTTTCACCGAGAAATTGAATGAAGGCTTTTTGAGCCACCGCACGCATCGAAAAATGGAGTTATGGCTAAACTATTTTAAAAATGTAGGGGCGAGTTAAGACAGCCATAATTCCATTTTCCGTTGCGTGCGGTGTTTTCAATGCGTGCGATAACTTAAAAAGTGTTCATTCGATTCCTCAAAAAAATCAAAAAATCAGTTCAAACATATGTTTTATCTGAATTTATTGAAAAATGTCGGGAAATTGAGGGTAAAATCAACCCCAAACTTCATTTTCCAAAGCGAGTGCCTGCTCACACAGCGTTTACTCGATTTTTCTGAAAGGAAGAAAAAACACACAAGATTGGACTTTTTTTTGTTCAAAATTTCTAGTCCAAATCAGTGTTTTTCTGGAATGTTTACTGAATATGAGAGAATTAGGGGTTCAAAAGGCATTATATCACTGGTAGTAAGCTAGTGCAGTCCCTGAAACAATGTCCAATTTTCTGAACACTTTCTCATGAGGAAAGTATATTTTCATAGATTTGATTCGTGTAGGAGGGTAGATATTTTGATTTTCTTCGCGGTTTATACACTTTTTTCCCCATTGTGCATCGGATTCACAGTTCATGCTCCAGAGGGTAAAGATTGAACGACGAATTTCTTTAAACAGTTAGACCAAGTCTAAAAATCCCTTTAAGCTTAATGTGTTGCTTTTTAATTTTTTCACTCATTAATTAACGCTTTAGGTTCAGAGAGCGTCTAAACGTTTTTTTTAATATTCAAACTTGGCACATGTTTTCATACCGATTGCTGCTTTATTTTACATTTTATTCCGAGCAGCACCCGAGAATCGTTAATTGCTGATATTTTCTCGCTTCGCTCATAATGCCATTCGTCGGCCATCATCGCTTTGTAGGATGGTGGATTTTTTCTGGCTCCTAATTCGGGATAAACAAAAGAGGCGGCCATCATCTTTCTCGAACCGTACATATTCTGGGCACCTACTACATGGCACTCCAGAGCACAATTACCCCCAAAGTTTACCGGGAGAGTCGTCGTTGGTTTTACGGCCGGGGTGTCGAAAACTGTGTTTAATGGTGATGAGCATTCATGTTCGGGCGTTTCGTTTCTGTGATTTCGATGTCTCCTCACAGACACACACACACACACTCACCTTCGCAAAACAACTTCACAGACGACACTGTCAGAAATTTTTAAAACGACGACAATAAAAATGAACCTTCCTCTCTATCTGGAGTGGGTGCAAACGCTTTGTTAAAAATTAAATCTTCCTTTCCTCACCGGTTTATTTCTTCCTTCCTTTCTTGGTTCGGCTTGGATTATTGCAGGTCCGGCCGGAGCCATTTGGTGCAGATAATGGTCCCCCTCTTGAGAACGACATACATTGGGTGCCAAGGTGAGCTTTAAATTTCCAACTCTGTCACGGTCGCCATAGCAGGCAGCATCTCTAGAACACTAGAAGTTGAATGACACAACCAGAAAGCCACTCGTTCGAAAACACACAAACAGTCGTCACACAACCATATCCGGTGAAGAATTACCCTCGGTGTCGCAGTGTCGCGATGGCGATTAATTCCAGGAAAATGCAATCAATTTCAGTACCTCTTGCTCGTTACCTACTTATTTCCTCCTCGGTTTCCGCTGAGAAACACACACACAGTTGTCATCGCGCCGCTATGCCATTTTCTTCTCTTTCGGCCACTACTGTAACAGTGCCCGGAAAACGCCAACAATCAAAAAGGGGGAAATGCGCCGACATATGGCAGCGGTCCAAAAAGCGAGCAACTACCCGGGATTGTGTGACCGGAAGCTGCCGGACCAGAACCAGAGCCTGGGAGCCGAAATTCCTTCGTTGCTGGCTGCCGCGAAAGTGCAACGATCGTTTAATCATTCTGTCCCCGGGTGGTTGTTTTTGTCTTGCTGCTTAGCCTCTTGGTGGTCCCCCGATCCGGGCGCCATCCAAAACCGTTTGACGTCCGTCGTTGTCGTCGGTTTGGACCCGGAAAAATTGAGGTTTGAGGGAAAAGGCTGCTCTGTCGTTATTGTCGACGTTGTCGAGTGTCGAGCATTCTTGGGTGAAGGACTGATTGGATTGGTTCCATCATACGAAGAGAGAGTTGCTCTCCTATTGACCATTTCGCAGCCGGAACAGTCAATGATCTATCACAATCAATCCGAACAGCCACATTCGGACAACCGTTGTTCGCGTTCAACAGAATTGAGAAATTTTTGAGTAAACATTATGAAGCATTACTGAATCTGTTGAGGGTTCTCAATAATGTGAAACCATTTTTCTCTAAATATGGAATTGCCATTTTTGACATTTTTGTGTCATTTTTATGTCATTCAATGCAATGACATAATTTTGTGTCATTGCTGTGTCATTTTAATGTCATTCAATTCAATGACGTCATTTTTTGTAACATTTTTGTGTCATATTTGTGTAATTTTTGTGTAATTTTTGTGTAATTTTTTGTCATTTTTAGCCAGTTTGTTTCATTTTTGTGTTATTTTTGTATGATTTTGTGTCAAATAACGCGCAACATTTTTGTGGCATTTTTAAGTCATTTATGTGTTTCTTTTGTGTCATTTTTGAATTATTTTTGTGTAAATTTGAATAATATTTGTGCCTTTTTTTGTGTCATTTTTGTGTCCTTTTTATTGTCATTTTTATGTATTTTGTTTCATTTTTGTGTGATTATTGTGTGATTATTGAGTAATTTTTGTGTAATTTTTGTGTAATTTTTGTGTAATTTTTGTGTAATTTTTGTGTAATTTTTGTGTCATTTTTAAGTCATTTTTGTGTTATTTTTGTGTCATTTTTGTTTCATTTTCGAATCATTTTTGTGTCATATCTGTGTCATTTCTGTGTCATTTTTGTGTCATTTTTGTGTCATTTTTGTGTCATTTTTGTGTCATTTTTGTGTCATTTTTGTGTTATTTTTGCGTCATTTTTGCGTCATTTAATATGTCTGTTTTGTGTCATTTTTTGTCATTGTTATGCCATTTCTGTGTTATTTTTGTGTCATTTTTGGGCCATGTTCGAGTCGTTTTTGTGTAATTTTTGTGTTATTTTTTAGTCATTTTTGTGTAATTTTTATGTAATTTTTGTGTTATTTTTGTGTTATTTTTGTGCCATTTTTGTGTCATTTTCGTGTAATTTTGGTGTCAATTTTGCGTCAATTTTGTGTCAATTTTGTGTCATTTTTGTGTCATTTTTGTGTCATTTTTGTGTCATTCATGTGTAATTTACGTGTCATTTTTTGTCACTTTTGTGTCATTTTTTGTATAATTTTTGTGTAATTTTTGTGTACCTTTTGTATGATTTTTAAGGTCATTTTCTGTGTCGTTTTGTTTAATCATTTTGTTTCATGTTTGTGTGTTTTTTTTTGTTTTTTGTGTTAGTTTTGTGTTATTTTTGTGTCATTTTTGTCATTTATGTGTCATTTTGGTGTCATTTTTATGTCATTTCTTGTCTTTTAAGTACCATTTTGTACCATTTTTGTGCCATTTTTGTGTCATTTTTGTTTAATTTTTATGTTATTTTTTGTCATTTTTTTCTAATTTTTGTGTAATTTTTATGTCATCATTTGTTATTTTTGTGTCATTTCTTTTTCATTTTTTTATAGTTTTTTGTTATTTTTGTGTCATTTCTGTGTCATTTTTGTGTCAATTTTCTTTATCATTTTTTTTTTGCGTCATTCTTGTGCCATTTATGTGTCATTTTTGTGTATTTTTGGTGCCATTTTTGTGTCATTTTTGTTTCCTTTTTGAGTCATTTTAATGTCATGATATATTTTGTGTAATTTTTGTGTAATTTTTGTGTCATTTTTGTTTAATTTTAGTGTCATTTTTGTGACATTTTTGTCATTTTTGTGTCATTTTTTGTCACTTTTGTACCATTTTTGTGTCTTAATTTTTTTGTCATTTTTGTACATTTTTGTTTCATTCTTGTGTCATTTTGTCTTATTCTATTTTGAGTAATTTTTGTATGATTTTTATGTTATTTTGTGTGTCTTCGTGTTTGATAATTTTTTGTCATTTTTGTGTCATTTTTGTCATTATTGTTTTATTTATGTGTCATTTTTGTGACATTTTTTTTATCATTTCTTTTCATTTTTGTCATTTTTGTACCATATGTGTGCCATTTTTGTGTCATTTTTGTGTAATTTTTGTGTAATTTTTGTGTAATTTTTGTGTCATTTTTGTGTCATTTTTGTGTCATTTTTGTGTATATTTTATGTCATTTTTTGTCATTTTTTCGCATTGTTGTGTCCATTTTTGTAATTTTTGTGTTATACATGCGTCATTCTTGTGCCATTTATGTGTCTTTATTGTGCAATTTTAGGTCATTTTTGTGTCATTTTTGTCCTTTTGTGTAATTTTTTGTTTTATTTTTGTGTTATTTTTTGTGTAATTTCTGGGTTATTTCTGGGTAATTTTTGAATCATTTTTGAATCATTTTTCTGACAATTTTGTGTCATTTTTGTGTTATTTTTGTGTCATTTTTATGTCATTCTTGTTATTTTTGTCATTTTTGTGATTTTTATGATTTTTGTCATTTTTGTCATTTTTGTCATTTTTGTCATTTTTGTCATTTTTGTCATTTTTGTCATTTTTGCCATTTATGTCATTTTTGTCATTTTTGTCATTTTTGTCATTTTTGTCATTTTTGTCATTTTTGTCATTTTTGTCATTTTTGTCATTTTTGTCATTTTTGTCATTTTTGTCATTTTTGTCATTTTTGTCATTTTTGTCATTTTTGTCATTTTTGTCATTTTTGTCATTTTTGTCATTTTTGTCATTTTTGTCATTTTTGTCATTTTTGTCATTTTTGTCATATTTGTCATTTTTGTCATTTTTGTCATTTTTGTCATTTTTGTCATTTTTGTCATTTTTGTCATTTTTGTCATTTTTGTCATTTTTGTCATTTTTGTCATTTTTGTCATTTTTGTCATTTTTGTCATTTTTGTCATTTTTGTCATTTTTGTCATTTTTGTCATTTTTGTCATTTTTGTCATTTTTGTCATTTTTGTCATTTTTGTCATTTTTGTCATTTTTGTCATTTTTGTCATTTTTGTCATTTTTGTCATTTTTGTCATTTTTGTCATTTTTGTCATTTTTGTCATTTTTGTCATTTTTGTCATTTTTGTCATTTTTGTCATTTTTGTCATTTTTGTCATTTTTGTCATTTTTGTCATTTTTGTCATTTTTGTCATTTTTGTCATTTTTGTCATTTTTGTCATTTTTGTCATTTTTGTCATTTTTGTCATTTTTGTCATTTTTGTCATTTTTGTCATTTTTGTCATTTTTGTCATTTTTGTCATTTTTGTCATTTTTGTCATTTTTGTCATTTTTGTCATTTTTGTCATTTTTGTCATTTTTGTCATTTTTGTCATTTTTGTCATTTTTGTCATTTTTGTCATTTTTGTCATTTTTGTCATTTTTGTCATTTTTGTCATTTTTGTCATTTTTGTCATTTTTGTCATTTTTGTCATTTTTGTCATTTTTGTCATTTTTGTCATTTTTGTCATTTTTGTCATTTTTGTCATTTTTGTCATTTTTGTCATTTTTGTCATTTTTGTCATTTTTGTCATTTTTGTCATTTTTGTTATCTGTGTGTTTTTTGTCTTTTTGTCATTTTTGTTTTTTTTCTTATTTAGAATTCAGAATTCAGTATAGTTATACAGTGTTTTAAATTAGATTTCATAATCAGAATTAAGTTTTTTTATAATTTTGAAAAAATAATGTAAAAAGTTTTTAAATTTACACTAGGACAACTTACTTTTTAATATCTTATTATTCACATTATGAACGCATGTTGAGGGTGCCTTACCTGTAAATAAAAAAGAAAATTAGATTAGAAAGGTATTTTAAGTATTTGAAAAACTGTTTAGTTCTAAAACATTCTTAAAAATTCGTCGCAAACATTTCCAAAGAAAGCTTTTATCAGCCATTATTTTGCTTCCGTACGACGGACGCGAAACGTCGGCAGATCTAAAATGTCTCAAAACATTTCAAAGGAAAATTTAATCGAGATGCTCACCACCACGTGACGTCGTCGTCGTCGTCGTCGTCACTTATCAAGGGAAGCTCAATTGAAGGAATCATTATTTTCTCCTACTGCCAGGAAAAAAAGAGGGAAAAAGCTTCCCGGAACAGTTTTTTAAGAAGGAAGAACGAAATGAAAGCAGAATTTTCGAACCCCCACCGAAATAGAGGCAGACAGCCGAATATTAATCGAAGGAAAATGATTTTTTTTTCGTTGGCATATTTTTCATAAAACGTGTGTGTGCGTGTCATTGATAAGGAGGAAGTCCGTTGAAAAGATGGAAGTTGAGCGAAAAAAATGAAAAGTAGGTCCTTGCCAAGTGAAATTTGTCTTGCCCGCGTTCTGGTGTCAGGACGTCTGGCAGCTTCCTCCCATCTGCTTGGAGTTATAAGGAGCAAAAAAAAACGATAAGAGTTTAAGTCAAAGCGATGAGTTCCGTCCGGTTGACGTGGTGGATGAAAAATGATCTTCATCACCATAAATTTTTCACCCGATTCTGTTGTCGGGTCTATCGATTATATCAGCTTTAATTGAGTTCAGAATATTGCGGTTTTTTCAATCTCTAATTCAAAGAAATATAGGCGATGTCGATAGTTCATTCGAAACGATTTCGGTCCCCTTGCTCGGAATCCGAAATAATTTATTTAATGAAATTGCAAAGTTTTAATTTTTGGGCACTCAAAAACGTTAGTGTCAAAATCTACAAACAGAGACCGGATAGTCGGGAATCAAAACTGATCATGTTTCGTGAACGGGTAAAGTTGATGATCTTACACTTTTTAGGATTAGCCTTCATTTTTTTTCAAATTTAAGGTTGATATGAGTAGCCAAACAAGCTAAGCTAGCTTAGCCTTCATTTTTTTTCAAGAATAAATTAGATTTATATTAAAAAAAAAAACTTAGAAGAGATGAATTTGGGATAAAAAATATCCTGTGCCAACACCAATGAGTATTGAAGCCTTTTACATGCTCAAAGGGTGTTTTATCGTATGTACTTGAACTTCAATTTTTTGTGATTCTTAAAGTAAAAATTTGTAAACCTAACAAAATCAAAGAAAAATTCAAGAGGAAAGTCCCAATACAACTAAACGACCTCCTTTAATGGAAGCACAACAGCCACAGACACATTATCCCGGAAAAAGGTTTAAGATAATAAGCATAAAGAGGCCCCATCACATCCAAAACAGTTTGCTGCCGTTGAAGATTCATCCCCCCCTACTCCTTGAGGTTCTGCGATGGTGGGATGGGCCATCATCACATCATGACACGGTATGATGAAGTTTATGAAAGGGGGCGTTGATGCTGATGAAGGGGTGATGATCACCCGTCATCATCATCTTCATCAGCATCATCTTCATCATCATGCCTGTGATCTTTTTGAGAAAGGAGCAGCAGCAGCATCCTCGTTTTTGTGTGCAGTTTTTGGATGTGAAACGGTAAAGACGATGTTATAGAGATGCTTCCAAAGGGAATCGTCACCATTTAATCGGCCATTTTCGATGATAGTTTAACGATACATCATCAGAAAGTTGTTTTGAATATTTTATTTCTGTTCAAAAGGAGAGATCTTTGAGGTTCACAAACTCTTTACTTAGATTAAAGGAAAGTTCACTCATTTTTTTTGTAATTTATCAATAAAGATTTCTAATGTCGATGAAAAATTTCTCTTCTCTTTCAAAATAATGGTTTTTGGTAATTTTCCACATAAAGGTCACATGATTCAGAAAAAAAGAGTAAAATAACCGAGCACCGGAATGCCTCTAACTGTCGCTCTTCGGGCATAACTTTTGTAACATTCCATAAAACCGTCTTTCGACATGACTGACTCAACCGAGTGGCTAAAATGTCATCCCCGCGCTCACTTCTTTAGCGAAATTTACGAATGGCAATTCAATGCGTGGCGCTAAACTTTTCCCAGACGTCACGCACAAATCTTTAACATCACCCCACACTCAAAAATATTTTGGATTTTTGTTCTTCCCGGGGCCAAAAATTCGACTGCCTTCGGCAGAAAATTCTCCGCTGCGACAATGAATTGCGTGAAATGTAACTTTAAAGTACCAATTTTATGCCATTTTTCAGCTCCCTCGAGCAAAACTTCGAAACGTACTACAGGAAAAACCCCTCTGAAGGGTGAGAAGTTTTTTTTTTGTTTCTTAAAGTCACAAATCGTGTGGTGTTATCGCGCTTTATCGCTGGTTTTTTGCCAGTTTTTTTTCTGATCCTCTGAGTTTGGAAGCTGAAACTCTGAAGCTAAACCCCCCGTATACTCGAAAATCATCAAGTGATTGTGAGTTTTGTTTTCCGATTTACGAGCGACTTCAGAAATGAAGCGAAAAAAGGGCGAACGAAGAACTTTTCCGCATGCCTCAAATATCCCAGCCGCAGGAGGAGGAAACCAACTTTTAATTAAAATTGAAAAAAAAACACTTTTCTATTCGGATTCCGTTTGCAAAACCTTGTACTGCACACATTGATTCGAGAGGAGCGAAAAAATCGCAATTTCCGCTTTGCGTTCGATTTGAATTAACTTGAACCCGACCAAGGGATCAACATTTTGTCCTCCTTCCCAATATTTCCGAAAATAAACCAAAAACCATTCAATTGATTGATAAAATTCACCGCATTCGCGTGAGGGAAGGGCCTTTTTGCGTCCAGTATCCTGGATGGAGAGCTCCAAATGCATCCAAATAATGCCGAGAACATGGGCGAATGGTTTTTGAACACGTGCCCCGGCCCAGGAGATCGCATCTGGTTTGATGTTCTGAATTTCGTTTGACTATCATGTTTGTTCCATTATTCAGTTCCAAATATAAGGAGATGGTGTGACCAACATCGTAGCGTTCCCTGCTTTGAGTGTGGATAGATATGAATTTATGATCCATTGAAATTTTGTAAAAAAAAATTGATCTAATATGTTCATGTGCAGTAAAGTTTCAGCCTAAATAGCGAAAATAATCTTAAGCCGCTAAAGGCGACCTGGACGAATTGGGATTGAGATAAAAAAAAATGAAAAAGAAAAAACCTGTCGAAGGTTCATTATAAAAGAATTTGATCCAGGGGACCTAGAAAATTAAACTGAATTCTAATTACCCATTCCGAAAAACTGAACTAAGTGAAAAATTTAAAAACCCTTTTGGTGAAAAAGTGATTGCATGAAGCGAAGTTGTTCGAAATGGGTTTCGGAAGCTATTTCGAACAAATTTTAAAAGGAAAAGCAAAGTGTAAAAGAATTCTACAAATGTTTGTTTGGAAAAACTTCAAAATACGTTCATGCGTATTTCAAGCGCGTAGAGAGTACAGCTTGAAATAATGAAAACCAAGCGACATTGTTCAAGTCTTGAGTACAGTTTACTTATGGTGTTCAGAATTTCAAGCGAATTTAGCGGACAGCTTGGATTTCGCAGACAAGCTAAGAGGACAGCCTGAACGCATTGACATGGATTTCAAGCGAGTTTAGAGGACAGCCTGATTGTATTAATAAGAATATCAAGTGAGTTGAGAGGACAGCCTGAACGCATTGACAAGGATTTCGGTTGAGAGGACAGCTTGAAAATTCAAAAGCGAGTTGAGAGGACAGACAGAGCGTATTAAAGAGAGTATCATGGGAGTTGAGAGGACAGCTAGAATTTCATAGGCGAGTTGAGAGGACAGCCTGAACGCATTGAAAAGGATTTGAAGCGAGTTGAGAGGACAGCCTGGCTGTATTGATCGAAATATCAAGCGAGTTGAGACGACAGCCTGAACGCATTGAAAAGGATTTCAAGCGAGTTGCGAGGACAGTTTGAAAATCCAAAAGTGAGTTAAGAGGACAGACAGAGCGTGTAAAAAGAATATCAAGAGAGTTTAGAGGACAGCTAGGATTTCACAGGAGAGTTGAGAGAACAGCCTGAACGCACTTACAATTTCAAGTGAGTTGAGAGGACAGCCTGAACGCATTGACAAGGATTTCAGTTGAGAGGACAGCTTGAAAGTTCAAAGGCGTGTTGAGATGGCAGCCTGAGCTTGTTAAAGATAATATAAGCGAGTTGAGAGAACAGCTAGGCCATCATAGGCAAGTAGAGAGAACAGTCTGAGCGCATTGACAAAGATTTTAAGTGAGTTGGGAGCACAGCTTGAAAATCCAAAGGCGAGTTGAGAGGACAGCCTAAGCGTATGAAAGAGAATATCATACGAGTCGAGAGGGCAGCCTTAACGCATTGACAAGGATTTCAAGTGAGTTGAGAGGACAGCTTGAAAATTCAAAGGTGAGTTGAGAGGACAGCCTAGTGTTTTGTACAAATATTAAGCGAGTTGAGAGGACTGTTTGCAAACATACACGCATGTTTAGAGGACAGCCTAAGTGTGTTGATGAGAATATCAAAGGAATTAAGAAAACAGCTTGAAATTCAAAGGCGGATAAAAGTTACAGATTAAGCGTATTGACAAGAATATTATCGTTAATAGAACAGCTTGGAGTCGAAAAACGAGTTAAGATTCCTAACTAAGAATGTCCCCTGAAAAAAGACAAACGCAAGTCAACATTAATATAAATTGATAAAAAATGACAAAAATGACAAAAATGACAAAAGTGACAAAAGTGACAAAAGTGACAAAAGTGACAAAAATGACAAAAATGATAAAAATGACAAAAATGACAAAAATGACAAAAATGACAAAAATGACAAAAATGACAAAAATGACAAAAATGACAAAAATGACAAAAAGGACAAAAATGACAAAAATTACAAAAATGATACAAAAGTGGCACAAAAATAACAAGACACAAACATGGCAAACAAAATTGCAAAAAAATAGCAAAAAAATAGCAAAAAATGACACAAAATCGGCAAAAAATTGGCACAAGAATAACAAAAAAAAGAAACGAAAATTGCACAAAATAAACCGAAATATAACACAAATTTGACACCAAAATGACACAAAAAATAGTTAAAAAATAGACAAAAATAACAAAAAAAAAGGCACAAAAACGGCTCAAAAGAGCAAAAAAATTTACAGAAATCACACAAAATTGGTACAAAAGTGGCAAAATAAAGGCACAAAAATTAAGTAAAAAACACAAAAAAATGGCACAAAAATATCCAAAAGTGGCACAAATATTACAAAAAAAAATTAAAACGACACAAATGCGGAACAACGGCAAAAAAATTACAAAAAAATGATCTAAAATGATACAAAAATGATTCAAAATTGGCGCAAAAATTACAAAGAAAACAACACAAAAATAGCACAACGACCAAAATGGCACAAACATCATAAGAAATGACACAAAAATAAGACAAAATTGACACGAAAATGACACAAAAATGGCCCAAAAATAATAAAAAAAATTAAACAAAAAAAAAAGACAAAAATGGAACAAAATTCTCAAAACTAACACAAAAATTAGAAAAATAACGAAAAAAAGTTTTCACAAGAATGACACAAACATTTCACAAAAATGGTAAAAATTACACATAAATGGTGCCAAATGGAACAAAATGTAACAAAAATGACACATGGCACAAAATAACAAGAAAAAACACTAAAACCAAAAACAAAAAAGTCAATCATAAATTAAAAAAAAAGACGAAAATCGCCCAATAATAGTACAAAAAAGGCACAAAATTTTACAAGAAAATGACATGAATGCACAAAAATGGCACAAAATTGGCACAAAATTTGTCCAAAATTGTCACAAACATCACATGAAAAAGACATACAAATAATATAAAAATGACCTTGAAATTACAAAAAAAAATTACATCAAAATGGCACAAGATCGACGCTATAATGGAACAAAAAAAATTCAAAAAAAATGACACAACAACGACAAAAAATATACACAAAAACGATAAAAGGCAAAAAATTGCCAAATTGGCAAATAATGACAAAAAACATGACATAAAAGCACCAAAATAGAAAAAAAAAATTACGCAAAATTTATGCAAAAATCACAAAAAAATAACTTTAAAAAAATGACTAAAAAATGGAAAAAAAAACTGGTACCAAAACTTTTAAAAGTGGCACCGAAATGGTTCAAAAATGCAAAAAAAGTTACACAAAATTTCGAAAAAAAACTGCACAAAAATGACAAAAAAAAAACACGAAAAATAAAAAAAAATACATAAAAATGACACAAAATGGCTAAAAATGAGACGAAAACGCCACTAAAAAACATTAAATCAGCGCAAAATGGCATGGAAATTGCTCAAAAATTACATAAATTATACACAAAAGGGCTTAAAATAAAAGACAAAAATGGTACAAAAATGGAACAAAAATTACACATATGTAAATAAATCATAAATTACACATAAATGGTTGGCCAAAAAATGAAATAAAATTAATACAAAAATGACACGAAATTGACACAAAAAGACACAAAATTGACAAAAAATTAACACAAAAATGGCACAAATATGAACAAAAATGGTACAATTTCACAAAAATGGCATAAAAATAGCACGTAAATTATATTAAAAAATCACACGAAGTTGACACAAAAATGACAAAAATAACAAAAAAATGAAAAAAAAATTGCACAAAAATGATACAAAAATGACACAAAAATGACACAAAAATGACACAAAAATGACACAAAATAGACACAAAATTGACACAAAAATGACAAAAAATTACTTAAAAATGACACAAAAATGTATGTATGTATGTATGTATGAATCCACCTTGGGTTTGCGGCAGCGCCGCGGTTATGGCCAAGAAAATAATCCACGCGTCCATATTGGCTACCATGCAACACAGTTATAACTTCTCAATGAGACTTTTAAAGGAATAGAATCGCAAGCAGAGGCACTTACGGTATCCAGGGTATAAGTGGAGTAGTCTCGAGAAACTATTACCATATGGTTGACTAACCAAAATAGCATGTAAATTATAATCCCGCCCCCAAGGCTTCCGAAAAAAGAGTGCGTCCTTATTTTACAAAAAGTAATCAAATACGATATTTTTCTCACTCATGCCAAATTCCCTTGACATAAATTGAGAAACGTCCAGTATTCGAAACGGGTAACGAGCACATACCGCTACCTGCTCCTTTTGCAAAACGAGGATACCCTGATGCCCCAACCCATTTTTTCGTTTATTAAATACCGTTTTTATGAAATAATATTATACAATACAATACAATGAATATAACATTATAAAATTATAGAAATCAATATAATTTTACATAATATAATATAATGTGAAATAAGAATATAATATAAATAATAAGATTCATTTATTGTTTTCCTGAAAAACGTAAAAATTCAGATAATGCATACATTAAAAAACAATAATTACGCTGCAGCAAAGGAAACATTCAATGTATGTATGTAAATAAATAAAAAAAACCTTTTTTAACAAAAAAAAAATCTTAATAAATCAAAAAGTGTTTTCGAAGATCATTCGCTAGAGATAGGCTATAGAAAATATTTAAACATTTTAATATGAATTATATTATTCTGTTGCCTCGGCCTAGACAGGAACATGAGATACAGTGATGCTGAAAATTAATATATGGTTAATACAGTGATGTAAATATATGATATGAGTATAGAAATAACTGTGAAAATGAGTATGAATATAATATTTTATACATGAAATTAATCTGAATGATATGAAATTTTTCAATTCAACATTAGAAATAGTAATAGCAATAATAATATAAAACAAAACAGTATGAATAAGTGTAAAATACTATAATGTAAAATCAAGTGATAAAATGGTAGTATGAAATAGTATGATACAATTTAAAATAATATGACATGATGTAAAACAATGAAGTAAAACGTGGTAAAACTAAATAAAATAGAATATATTGTAAACATGTTAAAGTGATCATATGTTCCTTCTGTCTCTGAAAAAATAAATAAGTACAAGGGCAAATTGTTATTTTCATTGGTTGGATACGATCAATGTCAATGATTATGAACAAGTGAATTTGAAGTTGTATAGCAGAGGTTTTGAAATTCGTATGATAAACTCAATAAAACTATAGTTAAATTCAAGAAATTTCTGCGTTGAAGAATTCGATGATTTACACGGTGAGAACTGAAATCTGAGATTTACATTAAAACATGGCGTTTTTTGATAAGTAAAGTTGAATTAGTGTAAGTAGAAAACACACTTTTATTATTATTAAACTTCGAGGGAACCTGTACATAAAAACTTTCCATATTTTTCATTGTTGTTAGAAGCTGTAAAAAAATTAATTTAAAATCCAATTTAACCTATTCGTTTTAACATAACATAATGTGGACGTATAAATTTTAATAACATATGTTGGTATTTTTTTCAAATGTACTTAATCTATATATATAAAAAGCAATTATCTGTATGTTTGTTTGTTTGTTTGTTTGTTTGTTTGTCCTCTATAGACTCAGCCGTCTTAAGAGCTAGAGATCTGAAATTTGGCATGGATGCTCATTAGGACCAGGAATGATGAAAAATGTTTTTAGATTTTTGGACGACCCCTTCTGAAGGGGGTCGTCCATACAAGACAAATATTGTTTTCACGATATTGACGTTATTTTCCGTCGGATTGTGATGAAAATTTGCACATAAGTGTTTTGAGAGACGAGCAATCGATTACAGTTATTAAATTTAGGGTCAGGGGTCGGCCAAAGGGGTCGTCCATATCCACTGATTAATGTTTTTGCGATATTGGCGTTATTGTACACCGGATTGTGATGAAAATTTGCACATAAGTGTTTTGAGAGACGAGCAATCGATTACAGTTATCAAATTTAGGGTTAGGGGTCGGCCAAAGGGGTCGTCCATATCCACTGATTAATGTTTTTGCGATATTGGCTTTATTTTACATTGGATTGTGATGAAAATTTGCACATGAGTGTTTTGAGAGACGAGCAATCGATTACAGTTATCAAATTTAGGGTTAGGGGTCGGCCAAAGGGGTCGTCCATATCCACTGATTAATGTTTTTGCGATATTGGCGTTATTGTACACCGGATTGTGATGAAAATTTGCACATGAGTGTTTTAAGAGACGAGCAATCGATTACAGTTATCAAATTTAGGGTCAGGGGTCGGCCAAAGGGGTCGTCCATATCCACTGATTTTTTTTTGCGATATTGGCGTTGTTATAGATCGTATTGTGATGAAAATTAGCACATGAGTGTTTTGAGGGACCAGCAATCGATTTCAAGTTTCGAATTGCGGATCAGAAGTTGGCTGAAGGAGTCGTCCATTCCCAACTTTAATGTTTTGGCGATTTTGACGTTATTCTACATTGGATTGAGATGAAAATTTCCGCATAGGAGTTTTGAGGGACGTTCTTTTGCTTTCAGGTTTCAAATCTTGACTCAGGGGTCGGCAAAAGGCGTTATTATCTGTTCACTGATTTTACGATATTCTCTTGATTGAGCATAGAATTGTAATGAAAATTGACACATGGGAGGTTAACAGAAAAGATAATTGATTTCAGGTGTCAAGTTTTGAATCGTGGTCAAAAAAAGGCCGTCCATGTTAGTTGCTCACTGTTTTCGTGATATTGTCGTGATCATGCATCGGATTGAGATGAGGATTATAAACTATGAGCAATTGACTCCAGGTAGCATGTTCCGTGTCAAGGGTCGGCGAAAGGGGCGTCTATATTCATTGTTCACTGTTTTCAAGTTCCTGACGTTATTTTACATATAAATTCAAAAGAAAATATGGCAAAAGGGAGTTTTGAGGATCGTAAAATTGGTTTCAATTATCGAATTTCGGGCCATGGGACAGAAAAAGAGGGTTTCATTGAAAGTTCAGTGCTTTATGCAATAATTTTGTTGGAGGCAGTTAATTGATACCAATTTAAGTGTGAAGGTCAAGCAAAAGAGTCGTGCACATAAACAATTAATACGTGTTTCTGCCATAATGTCTAGATTTTGCAACCGATCGAGAAGAAAACACTCTCACATAAATTTTAATAAAAAGCCAATCAACCGTTTAATTTGAATTTCAAGTAATAGTAACAGTAGCGACTTTAAACACAGTTGAATTTTTCCCCAAAATTGTCGAAAGAATGTTTCGAATTAATTTTCTAAACTCATTTTGACGTACCAATGATTTAAAGCGAAACGAAGTTTGTACGGGATCAGCTAGTTCTTAATATATAAATATGGATAAGTATGTATAGATAGTATTTATTAAATATAAATATATAAACGGACAATTTCAATAAAAATAATTATGATCGAGTCAGGCATTTTTAGATGCCAACAGGAAACTGCAAAAAAAGGTTTTTTTTTAAATTTTGGAATAAGAAAAACAAAACATAATGAAAGTTTAGTTAGAAAATTTTCAAAAAAGTAGTAGTAAAAAAGATTAATTTGTCAATTTAGTAAAAAAACAAAATGAAAACAATATTAAACAACCACATAAAATTTTCAAAACTTTCAACTGGTTCGGTTGACGCACGATGCTCCAAAAACTCTTATTATTTATTCTAGTGTTATTTGAAGTGCTGATGCTGAAAAAATGAAGTAATTACAAAAATGTTATGAAAAATACAACCTCCAGGATGGAAACATGATCAGAACCACTATACAAAAACAATTGACGATGAGCAACAAAATTGCTGAAAATTTATGTAAGAATACTTTTAAATACTATTAAATAGGTATTTATGTTGAAAAATTAGTTGATATACGACAAAGAATGTATAGAAGTATGACGAGGGTTTAAAAAACTCACTATAAGTAACATCATTGTTCATTATCAAGGGAAAAAAAAACCTGATGAACAATATGAGACAAAAGATGAAGTAGTTTAAATAAATAGGATCAGTTACTTGCCTGCAATTTCTCTATCATAACTTACTGTAAATTTCGTGACTTACTGCAAAGCATTAAGCTGTCAAAAACTAATCCTAGAATATTTTATATTTTCGATTTTTGCACGAAATTTAAAAAAGGGAAATGAAAGTAAACAATAAAAATACTTATTCCTAAAGTGGAAAGATTTCTTTGCAGTTTTCTCATCAAGTTCTAATTAAATGGTAAACTAAAAACATTCACAACACAGAAAAAAAATTTAATAACTAAAGACAAGGCTTCTAGACATTCTTCCGAGGTATAGTTAACCTTTCTAGTAATTAGAAGCAAACTTAACTTTCTGATACTGTTATCGAATTAATTTATCATGTTTTTCGGACTCTTTGTACCAAAACATTAACATATTTCATTTCAAAAGACGAAACATTGTTCATAGATTCATTGATTCATAGGATAACCAAAGAGGGATGAATCATCGCAGAGGATGACAATCCCGTACAAAAAAAATAGAATTTACTCACCAGATGTCGTTGAACAAGAGCTAAATAATTTGAAAATGTAACACTTGGTAACGGTAACGCTAGATGTTTGAATCTTCGGTAATGTTTGTGAACGCCATCTCCATTCGATTTATTCTGAGGTTTTCTATGATGGCCGAAACTAATGATGCGTCATCACACAACCAAGCTTGCTAATCTTAGGGAAAAAAAATCAATTTACCTGCATCCGGTGACACTTTTACCTTAACCTCCATGATATTAACGTGCACAAACACTTCACTTATTCACGATCTACTTTAAATGTAAATATCTACAACTCAAACACCCAAAACTTGATTTTAAAATTCCTATTATGAAAACCGCGTCCTGTTCGATCTAGGGTTCGAAAATACGTACTTAAAAATGACACAAAAATGACTCAAAAATGACACAAAAATGACACATAAAAGACACAAAAATGACAAAGAAATGACAAAAAATTGCACAAAAATGATACAAAAATGACACAAAAATTACACAAAAATTACATAAAAATGAAACAAAAATTACAAAAAAATGACACATAAATGGAACAAAAATGACACAAAAATTACTTAAAATCCCAGGTGCTTTCTTTAAAAAACTACAAAAATTTAAAAGAATGAAGTTGCAGAGAGTGAGTTGACGAAAATGTGAAATGATTGCCTAAAATTTCACTCAAAATGTTATCTTCTAAGAGACGTTATTTTCCCAACAAACCTCCCTGATCCAATCCAAGTACCTGCATTGACGACCTCGATCGGCAAACCGTTTAAATCCCAATCTTGAATGGATCCACTTTATTATTGAGCCATTGTGCACCAATAACATCGCTAATCCCGGTGGATTTTCCTCTCAGATTGGCTGAGAATTGGCTTCTGTACGCTTTAAGCAATCTAATCTGCATCTTTTTTTTTTTTAACCGGTAGCCCACTTTCTTTTGGCGGGTAGCGCTCTTCTTACGTCCCCGAAAATGGGGGACCAAATTCGTGAGCACATGATGATGGGTAAATATGGTGAAAATGGCTGACAGCACCAGCAGCCAAAAACAGGGGATCCTATCATCATCATCTTCATCCCATCCTTCCAGTAAGCCCTTTTTATTGGCTTTCCGAAGCTTAGCTCACCCCGAACGAAAGTGATGCCAACAATGAGGCTTAACTATGAGCCTGAAGGAAGCTTTTATGTATGTGCGCTCACTCAAATATGTGGCATGGACCAACACTTTAAGGTTGTTGGTATTTGTGGTTGTTGTTTTGCTTCCATTTTTTATTCTCATCTTTTTTCCAGTCTATTGTGTTTCAACTAGTATGTCTATCACACCTGCCCTCAAAATGGGTCCCACAAAATCGCCATGGGAAAAGCTCAATCGATAATAATCGTTGACAGTTTGCCTTTATCGGTTCTTTGATCTTGCTTTAACAGGATGATGAAACCTTTTGAAGGCAAGGGCGAGACAAAAAAAATGGAATAATGACCTTCAATAAAGCAGTTTTTTCAATGACTATCACAAAAGGATTTTTTTTTAAATATTACCTGATAACATAATTTCAAAACATAAAAAATTTTAAGCATCAATTTATCATTTGTCAGTTTTGTCAATATAGTCATTTTTGTCAATTTTTTTTCAATTTTGTCAATTTTGTCAATTTTGTAGATTTTTAAATTTCGTCAATTTTATCCCCATGAATTTTGTCAATTTTGTCAATTTTGTCAATTTTGGTAATTTTGTCAATTTTGTCAATTTTGTAAATTTTGTCAATTTTGTCAATTTTGTCAATTTTGTCAATTTTGTCAATTTTGTCAATTTTGTCAATTTTGTCAATTTTGTCAATTTTGTCAATTTTGTCAATTTTGTCAATTTTGTCAATTTTGTCAATTTTGTCAATTTTGTCAATTTTGTCAATTTTGTCAATTTTGTCAATTTTGTCAATTTTGTCAATTTTGTCAATTTTGTCAATTTTGTCAATTTTGTCAATTTTGTCAATTTTGTCAATTTTGTCAATTTTGTCAATTTTGTCAATTTTGTCAATTTTGTCAATTTTGTCAATTTTGTCAATTTTGTCAATTTTGTCAATTTTGTCAATTTTGTCAATTTTGTCAATTTTGTCAATTTTGTCAATTTTGTCAATTTTGTCAATTTTGTCAATTTTGTCAATTTTGTCAATTTTGTCAATTTTGTCAATTTTGTCAATTTTGTCAATTTTGTCCTTTTTTCCAATTTTGTCAAATTTGTCAATTTTGTCAATTTTGTCAATTTTGTCAATTTTGTCAATTTTGTCAATTTTGTCAATTTTGTCAATTTTGTCAATTTTGTCAATTTTGTCAATTTTGTCAATTTTGTCAATTTTGTCAATTTTGTCAATTTTGTCAATTTTGTCAATTTTGTCAATTTTGTCAATTTTGTCAATTTTGTCAATTTTGTCAATTTTGTCAATTTTGTCAATTTTGTCAATTTTGTCAATTTTGTCAATTTTGTCAATTTTGTCAATTTTGTCAATTTTTTAAATTTTGTCAATTTTGTCAATTTTGTCAATTTTGTCAATTTTGTCAATTTTGTCAATTTTGTCAATTTTGTCAATTTTGTCAATTTTGTCAATTTTGTCAATTTTGTCAATTTTGTCAATTTTGTCAATTTTGTCAATTTTGTCAATTTTGTCAATTTTGTCAATTTTGTCAATTTTGTCAATTTTGTCAATTTTGTCAATTGTATTCGTTACATGGCGACCGTCAAAATATGCTGATTATATTTTTTTTTATTGTTTAACGTATCGAGAAAAACGAGGAAACTTTTACTCAAGTTTTGAAGATAAGCTAGAAAAAAAGTGATCTTACTCTTTCCTGGCGACCGTCATAAAATATGAATGGGATAGCGAAGATTTTTGTTTGATAATTTGTACAAATGGACGAAAATTTCAAGTTTTTTCCTAAAAAATGTGCCTTTTAAATTGATCATCAATCAACACATATTGGTTGATTGAAGTATTTTTCTATATGGCGACCGTTAAAAATTGGTGGACAGTTTTACAGTTTTTCATATGATGGCCGTTATTATTTAAGAAAAAAATTAAGTTAAGAATCGTAAGTAGAAATGCTTACTTACTGTAGACTTCAAATCTTGCACTTTGATCAACTTTGTGCTTTCCTTTTGTAAGACATTTTACACTTATGCGCCCTTTTTTGGATTTTTGAGTTTGAATATTCCGCAGCTAGTAATCTGTAGCAGACAGTTAAAATTTTACATTCTGATTCCCAAATTCGGGACACATAAAGCCTGCCAAAAGGCAAGTTTCGAATTCCTAATGCACCGCAAGATAACGTGATGATAATAATTCTGGAGTGGATTTGCTTTTGCTTCCCTGAACCAGTCTCCAAATTTGCATAATAACAGGAACCGGAGGAATCCTCACAAATCTGAATCTCGAACAAAAGCTGTTGTTCAAAGGAATAATGCAGCGGAAGCAACGGAATGTGTCACCCATGTTCAGTACACATGTTCGTTCTGTTTCTGTTCACATTCGTTATGAAATTTTAGCTCAGGGTACGTTTCACCTCATATAGTTCACAAGAATATGGAAAAAACACAGACAGGAAACCAGCACCAACCACGTTTAGGAACATTTATCATTCCGGAACAATCTCACCCGCAATGGTTTAACATTGCAGGATTATCATCAACAACACAGGAAAGAAAAAAGAACGACGATGATGAAAAACAACAATGGTACCTTCAACATCAGAAGGGAAGATACATTTTCGAAAAAAAAAAAGATTAAAGAACCCGCACGCGTCCGACAGGACGAGTGACTTCCCCGCGCAATTTCCGGTGGCACTTTTGAAAACACAAACATCTGCAAGGTGTTTGTCCTCCTTCTTTCACCCCTCGGAGAGTTGGGTGACACTTTCGAGAATAGAGAACGAGAAACACGAATTGCAATAAAAAAGAAAAACGCGGCGGAACTTCATTGCCGGCACCATTTTCTGGATTTAACATTAGCAGCAGATGAGATGCGGATGCCAGCAGGTTGAGCGCCGGAATTTGGCCAGGAAACAGAAACCGGAAATGGACCACCCCCGCGCTTGGCTTTGACGAAGACGAATGGCTGCTTACGATTCGGTGGGTCAAGTGCAGAGGTAATTTGAGGCGGGACGAGGTCCTTAATTGGTTGTAAATTGATCATAATTTATCAAACTGTCGGCGGACTGTCTCGGGCAAATGAAAAGTTGGCTCCGGTAGTAAATTGAGCGACCAGCATAGATAATAATGAAAAAGTTGAACCAGGTCTGGTTGAGGTGTCTCGGTGAAAAAGTCATAATTTAAACCAAAAAAATTAATTAAAGAAGTACCGAAAATTGAAAAAACGTCCTAAAAGTGATTACGAATGGGTCAGTTTGTTGAAAGTTAATTAAAATGTATTTAACTCGCTGTCAGCCTCGAATAATGCATGAAAGGAAATTTTTGCTACCACCATTAGCACCAAACCAATCGGAGTTATTTATTGTAGCTGGTTGTTACCTGTCGTTAGTTAAGTGAGAACACGTGTGCCTGTCAGAAGCTCTTTAACATGCTGAACACTGGTTATGCATCGTTAATGCATTTTTTAAATCAATTTTGGCATTAATTATTCCGTAAAATGAAATCCACTCAACCGCAATCCCTCCGAAACGGAAAAAAATCAATGAAAATTTATTTTTGCATTAACGAAGATATATAACGATTCCAAAACTCAGAAACAGAATTTAGATTTAGACCTCGGAATCAAAATCGGTTGTCATACCACAAAATTAACATTACTCATTTAAACGGTCGCCGTGTTTTCAAAAAGAGTCTGATTTATCCAAGTTCAACGATTAAAAGGTCAAGAAGAGAATCATACTTATATTTCATTTGTAACGGTCGCCATATAGAAAAGTTAAATTTCATATTTTTTTAACGGTCGCCAAGTAATACTAAGTTCCAATTTTTTTTTAATTGTCAGCGGTTGTAATTTTTGTAATTTTGGTAATATTTGTAATTTTTGTAATTTTTGTAATTTTTGTAATTTTTGTAATTTTTGTAATTTTTGTAGTTTTTGTAATTTTTGTAATTTTTGTAATTTTTGTAATTTTTGTAATTTTTGTAATTTTTGTAATTTTTGTAATTTTTGTAATTTTTGTAATTTTTGTAATTTTTGTAATTTTTGTAATTTTTGTAATTTTTGTAATTTTTGTAATTTTTGTAATTTTTGTAATTTTTGTAATTTTTGTAATTTTTGTAATTTTTGTCATTTTTGTCATTTTTGCCATTTTTGTCATTTTTGTCATTTTTGTCATTTTTGTCATTTTTGTCATTTTTGTCATTTTTGTCATTTTTGTCATTTTTGTCATTTTTGTCATTTTTGTCATTTTTGTCATTTTTGTCATTTTTGTCATTTTTGTCATTTTTGTCATTTTTGTCATTTTTGTCATTTTTGTCATTTTTGTCATTTTTGTCATTTTTGTCATTTTTGTCATTTTTGTCATTTTTGTCATTTTTGTCATTTTTGTCATTTTTGTCATTTTTGTCATTTTTGTCATTTTTGTCATTTTTGTCATTTTTGTCATTTTTGTCATTTTTGTCATTTTTGTCATTTTTGTCATTTTTGTCATTTTTGTCATTTTTGTCATTTTTGTCATTTTTGTCATTTTTGTCATTTTTGTCATTTTTGTCATTTTTGTCATTTTTGTCATTTTTGTCATTTTTGTCATTTTTGTCATTTTTGTCATTTTTGTCATTTTTGTCATTTTTGTCATTTTTGTCATTTTTGTCATTTTTGTCATTTTTGACATTTTTGTCATTTTTGTCATTTTTGTCATTTTTGTCATTTTTGTCATTTTTGTCATTTTTGTCATTTTTGTCATTTTTGTCATTTTTGTCATTTTTGTCATTTTTGTCATTTTTGTCATTTTTGTCATTTTTGTCATTTTTGTCATTTTTGTCATTTTTGTCATTTTTGTCATTTTTGTCATTTTTGTCATTTCTATCATTTTTGTCATTTTTGTCATTTTTGTCATTTTTGTCATTTTTGTCATTTTTGTCATTTTTGTCATTTTTGTCATTTTTGTCATTTTTGTCATTTTTGTCATTTTTGTCATTTTTGTCATTTTTGTCATTTTTGTCATTTTTGTCATTTTTGTCATTTTTGTCATTTTTGTCATTTTTGTCATTTTTGTCATTTTTGTCATTTTTGTCATTTTTGTCATTTTTGTCATTTTTGTCATTTTTGTCATTTTTGTCATTTTTGTCATTTTTGTCATTTTTGTCATTTTTGTCATTTTTGTCATTTTTGTCATTTTTGTCATTTTTGTCATTTTTGTCATTTTTGTCATTTTTGTCATTTTTGTCATTTTTGTCATTTTTGTCATTTTTGTCATTTTTGTCATTTTTGTAATTTTTGTAATTTTTGTAATTTTTGAAATTTTTGAAATTTTTGAAATTTTTGTAATTTTTGTAATTTTTGTAATTTTTGTAATTTTTGTAATTTTTGTAATTTTTGTAATTTTTGTTATTTTTGTAATTTTTGTAATTTTTGTAATTTTTGTAATTTTTGTAATTTTTGTAATTTTTGTAATTTTTGTAATTTTTGTAATTTTTGTAATTTTTGTAATTTTTGTAATTTTTGTAATTTTTGTAATTTTTGTAATTTTTGTAATTTTTGTAATTTTTGTAATTTTTGTAATTTTTGTAATTTTTGTAATTTTTGTAATTTTTGTAATTTTTGTAATTTTTGTAATTTTTGTAATTTTTGTAATTTTTGTAATTTTTGTAATTTTTGTAATTTTTGTAATTTTTGTAATTTTTGTAATTTTTGTAATTTTTGTAATTTTTGTAATTTTTGTAATTTTTGTAATTTTTGTAATTTTTGTAATTTTTGTAATTTTTGTAATTTTTGTAATTTTTGTAATTTTTGTAATTTTTGTAATTTTTGTAATTTTTGTAATTTTTGTAATTTTTGTAATTTTTGTAATTTTTGTAATTTTTGTAATTTTTGTAATTTTTGTAATTTTTGTAATTTTTGTAATTTTTGTAATTTTTGTAATTTTTGTAATTTTTGTAATTTTTGTAATTTTTGTAATTTTTGTAATTTTTGTAATTTTTGTAATTTTTGTAATTTTTGTAATTTTTGTAATTTTTGTAATTTTTGTAATTTTTGTGATTTTTGTAATTTTTGTAATTTTTGTAATTTTTGTAATTTTTGTAATTTTTGTAATTTTTGTAATTTTTGTAATTTTTGTAATTTTTGTAATTTTTGTAATTTTTGTAATTTTTGTAATTTTTGTAATTTTTGTAATTTTTGTAATTTTTGTAAGTTTTGTAATTTTTGTAATTTTTGTCATTTTTGTAATTTTTGTCATTTTTGTAATTTTTGTAACTTTTGTAATTTTTGTATTTTTTGTAATTTTTGTAATTTTTGTAATTTATGTTATTTTTGTAATTTTTAATTTTTGTAATTTTTGTCTTTTTTCATTTTTGTTATTTTGTTTAATTTTTTTTTGTTTATGTAATTCTTGTGATTTTTGTAATTTTTGTCATGTTTGTAATTTTTTTACATTTGTGTAATTTTTGTCTTTTTTCAATTTCAGACAACAATTATCTGTGGAAATCTTAAATACTATTCACGAAATTCAGACACAATTTTTCAATGAATCCGCGACTGATTCGCTGCTGTTCAAAAGTGATACAAATTGCCCCACAAACAGCATCAGCTCAGAGAGTGTACTCGTTAATAACGTGTATCCATGTCAAATGGTTCACATTCACCCTTTCACGACCTACATCCATTCATCGGTGGTTTTTTTTTCTTCTTTTACTACTTCTTTTTAAGAGCAGAAAGCACGCTGAAAAGATGGCCCACTTCTTCCTCCGAGGGGAGCCCATCATCCGTTTCATTGAAAACGAGGAACGAGAGCAGTGAAAATATTCCTCCTTCATTCTTCAACGTTTCTCTAAAAAGGATGAGAAAAGGGGGAAAGAATTTTTCAACCAAAAACTTGGCTCCGACAATTTTTCCTTTTCACGCGTCGAAGGCGTGAGCACGTCGTGTCGTTTACCCTTTTTCCTGTATAAGAAGTACATTGCGCGCGTTGATGCGTGTCATTCGGTTAACAGTACAAAAATATGTCCGGAAAACCTTTAACAAAAAAGAAGATAAAAATAAAATAAGGCGGAAAAGTTGTGCTGCGGGAGAAGAGCTCAGGTGAAACTGTCATCTATTCAGGCAAAAGACCGACAGACAGACAGCAAAACCCAGACAGAGAGTGGGTTTCCTGCCTTTCTTCCGGTTGACTTTTTTTTTACTTTTTCTACTTGGTTTTGGGACCTACCGTCGTCATCATCATCATCATCAGTCTACAACAGCACCCCACGTTCGTTTTCCTGTCCCAAAAGAAAATGCCTCCGGGGGAAATGTGTCTACGAAATGTATTAAAGGGTGAAAGAATTGTGACATGGTTGCTTGCTGTATTTCTTTAGAATTTGTCAATCGCTCAGGTACCTTCCTGTTCTGGAAAAGAAATCTTCTGGGACGCTCTTCCGGGAGAATGCTGGCACGTTTTTTTCCCCGTAAACCGTCAACCGCATTCTTTACGCACCACCGATCGGTGACAGAAGCGTGAGGTTTTTGGATGTTCTTGGAATTTGCGGAAAAATAAATAAATCTTTTGTTAAAACAATGTTTAAGCAACAAGTTAGTACTACTCGTAGAAGTATGTATGTATGTATGTAGGTTTGTTTAATTTCACGATAAAGCGATCATAAATCCCGGAAATATAAAAAGTCAGCATTTTCAAATATTCTTTTTTTTTTTCATCTTTTAAGATGATTCATTACGGTTGCTTTTTTTTGTAGACTGTAGACCAGGCATGTCAAACTGGCCCCGGCCTAGGTCAATGCGGCCCGCGTAGCCCAGTCTTAAGTTGTCACCAAAAAACACTACTGATTTTTATGTAAAATATAACTGCTAAAAAAACTAAATTTGAATGTACTGATTTAACTGATTTTTGCTGCGGCTCTCTACGTTATAGATAATTTTTAATGCGGCCCGCACACCTAAACGAGTTTGACATGCCTGCTGTAGACAGATAAGAAGAAAATGACAGGTGTTGAAAATGAGCAAAAGAAAGTCATAATTTAGAATCCTTTTGCCGTATGTCAAATTTCTATTCATCCTCGACTGACTTTTTCAGGAAGGCACATTCAGTTAGAGTTGAACCTACAAACTTTCACGCCTGGACTCTCCTCTTACGACTTGAGATCCGACCCCAACTCGAAATGACTCGAGGTTAACCACGAGCGTGCAACGTTATTCCAGCCGAGTTTCTCCGTCGAAAACTATCGTGGTGTAGCAATCATTTCAGCTGTACCCAAGCTTTTCGAAAGCATTGTCTTTGACCAGATGTACCCGTGCATAGAAACAAAAATTTCAGATATTCACATGGCTTCCTTAAAAGGCGGTCAACTGTGACGAATTTAACGGAGTTTGTCTCAAGAGTCTCACAATGGATGATGGAAGGTCTACAAGTCGATGCTCACTACACCGACATGTCCAAAGCCTTCGATGTGATCAACATAGACGCTCTTCTGGCGACGCTGTGCAAAAATGGAATAAGCGGCACAATAAGTTAAGCTGGAGAACGTGAGACTTACTCGGTCAACAGCGGTGTACCACAAGGGAGTCACTTGGGACCCCTTTTTTCATCACTGTTGTGAACAAGTTTCCTGAAGTGCTGTCTGATGTGTTCGTTTATGCCGATGGTTTAAAGATGTTTCTACCAAGTCGCCATCCAAAAGATTGCACGATTCTGCAAAATACTTTACACAGGTTTGCGGAATGCTGCAGCGGGTTTGGATTGAAAGTCAACGACTCTAAATGCAATGTGGTTACTTTTTCGCGGAAAATGAGCAACATCATGTACGAATACCGCCTGGGAAATGATTTGGTACTTTCCCAAGGTGGAGCATCCAACGCACGAACGCGGCGTTGTTGTTGCCTTATCTATGTAGCTTTAAACCGTCTGATCGGACGATGGGTCAGTCTACTCCGACCGTTGTCCGGTCTTCTTTCCTCCTTTTAGCTGGCAACCCTAGGATTTTTGGCCCGCGGTTTTTTCGGCCTGGAAGTCGTGGGCCGAATCGAGAGCAGCTTGTGGACTAGCTCCTGTCACAGCACACGTTCGGGATTTTTTTTTTGTTAAATAATCTGTTTCAGAACTAATTTTTCGAAGCATCCAAAATCCTTGATATCATGACACTTTCAGAAAGGGCTGATGGAAGTGCACGTCCGACGGCCGGAAGGAGATAGCCAACCGCAACGCTGCAGAGGGTTGGACAGGTCCAGCTGTAGCAACCCCCCGGATTAATTGACTGGTGCTTTGGCAGTGCGCTGCGATCAGCATACAGGAGTTGACCCAAGCACAGACAACCAGCTCCAGGTCAGCCAGAATGCGCCAATGGAGTTCGGGGCTGGAGAGTCATGAAGACTCTCGGCATCTGTAACTAGGATTGTGTGGTAGTGGAGTGTAGGAATTATTGAATAATTAAAAAACATGATTTAAAAATATATAGATAAAAAGATTATTAAAATTTACTATCAATTGTAGAAAAGTAGGTAATGTCTGATCGTATGCTATTTAAGTTTGGCTTTATTAGTTAAGCGTGTAGAATATACATCTTAGTGTGAGTATACCGGTGACCAATGTCAAATCAACTGATTCGCCGATGTGTTGGAGCTTGAGAACAGTCTCATCGAAGAGGAGATGAGAACAAGGGATCAGTTTATAAACGAGTTTTACAGAGCATCCGCGATACGATCAAGCACAACCTTGCTCTGTAAAAGACACATTGGTTACCATGGCTAGATGCATGAATCTTGTTGCCGGAACCCTTAAGATGGCGTTACGAACATCGAAAGTCCATATAGAAGAATTAATTTTCGCGGCAAAGCCCACTTCTTGATCTTGAATTGACGTTAGCTTTGCCTGTACTTAGTACGCGTGAGCTGTTCCAAAGCCAGTTTAATTTATCTGTAGTTTTGGAGGTGTCACATGCAGCTGAACGTTGTCTTCGTTTTTTTTGGTCTGAAAACTGAGAGGATTATTTCCGTGCTTTGAAGCTGCGCTGCGGTTGGCATGCGTGAAATCGACTTCGGTTGTTGGAAGCTGTTCCTGGTGCTTTGGATGAGGTGGATCGGGCGACGGTTAATCGTCAGCGATTTCAACCACTCCTTGATTTCTGAGGCATTATGGACGGGTGCTGCCGAACGAAGTCATGGCAAATCTCGGCGGTGTCGGGAAACGGTTGTTGGAAGTCTAACAAAGAATTGGGTTCCGGAACCTTGGATAGGAACGAGACTCGGACCGAACGAAGCTAAACGATAGTGTAGTTAGTAAAAGCAGCCGTTCAACGGTTGTTTGCAATTTTCAAGGCCGACTATCAGTGCTGCGCTAAGCGCACTGAGCAAATACCAGCCAGACCGGCTGAGAACCACTGCTAATGCCTGAAGTGTATTCTGCGATACCTTTGACGTGTGACCGATATGGCGTTGGTATAAACACGGTTCCACTTAATGGAATCTAGTTTCGTGATCAACAAAACGTCAGCAGACGGTCAGTTTTAAACATTTTGTTGAACACGTAAAAATGTACTTAACTGAAAAAGAAGATGAAAAAATCCGATCCGACACATGAACTGTTCAAGAGCCTCTTCTTTAAATAAGATAAGATAGGACTGACGTGTTTATAAGTGAAAGGTATCAGTGAAATAAACTGATTTTTATTGACCAAAAGTGAGGGAATTCATTTTCTGAAAGAGTTTTCATTCAAGGAACACTAGAACATGTTCAAACGTTCAACTTTTCCCTGTTTAAAAAAAAAAATTATATAATCTTCTAAAAATTGTTACTTCGGCCCAAATACACAACTGAAACGAATTTAGAAATGAAAATGGCAGCTTTTTATTTTAAATAGTTCTGAAAAAACATCGTACATTTTGCTTACATACATAATTAAAGTACATACTTAACATGAAAAGTGTTTATTTGTTACATGGCTGCATAAAAGAGACTTTTGATCCACTTCTTTTTTGAAAAGTGAGACGGTGAGCGCTGATAAACGAGAAATCGAAAGTTTGATTCTCATTTGGTCATCGTTATTCCTTTCGCAAAAAAAATCAGCTGGAAAAGGCGAGAGAGAGAGAGATAGGAAATAGAAAGCTCAGGGGGAAAAGCAGACAGAAAACATAAAGAAATTTTCTTTTTTTTTCTTTTTATTCAGTGGGTTGTACCCACTGGCAAAATATTTTGACATTTCTTAATAGGCCGCATAAGAGCCGAAATGCATGCCAAAAGTGGCTTTAAATCAGCCCTATAGTGGAATATAGAGCTTAATAGGCTTTGTAAGCATGTTCTATATTCGACTATAAGGCTGAATGAGAGGCAATTTTAACGGCCTAATGGTTACTTGGGGGTATTTTGCAACCTTACGAGGTAGACCCGAAACGGTGACTTTCTTAGTACCCACACAGGAGGTTTGAGTGGGTGTTTCGATCCGCCGTCGCTTGTTTGTAGGGGTGCCAAGACTGGGCCAACAGGCAGACATGCGAGGGGATGGATTTAAATTGGAACGGTCGTTGATGATTTTGTCCAATTTTCGGTGTGTCACGCACGGCTAATTCCGACTTCACTTCCGCAAATAAGGTCGCTTGATTTTGCTTAAAATCCCGGATCAGAGATTCGTAACAAGCCATAGTGCGACGAAGCGCTGAATTTTAAAGATTACAGCACGCATCACAGACCCAAAGCAGATTTTTGTTGTCTGCCATGGTTGTGTGGCAGCGGCCTAAAGAATACTGCCACTGGGATACTGGTCCATGTCGTACGAGGCGACTTATCCAGTACTTCCCAGATACGTTTATCTCATATTTCTGTCTATTGGAAATCAATGAGGCTGTATCTGGGCGGGGGAGAAAATAGGTCAAGGTCAATTATTGCATGCAGAGTTCAGAAGTTTTTCAAGTTCAAAACATTGGAAGAAAATGTTTTGAATCTGAATCAGTTTTAAATTCTTGCTAGTATTTTTTAACCTTTGTACCGATTTTCTCTCGAGAAGGGTATGCCAATAGTGTATATGTAGTACATGCATTTGCACAAGCTGTATTCTTCCATATTTTCTTGTTTTACCAATTTGGAATATGATATTTCATTTAACTAATCTCTTTGCTCTCGTAGTAATTCCGTTCAATAAAATCTCTTCACAAGTGTTCAAATGTGAATCGCAAACGCATCGCTTACGGACCAATTGCTTTTGGCTATCTGTTAGTATTAACCGATTTGAAATCATAGAAGAATATGATCTAAATTACATCAGTTATATCTGTTACGTCAAGCGCAAAATTAGTGTATTTTCCTTATAATGGACAAGTATTCAGTCCCTTCTATCTTTGGATTGGTAACAGAATTTTGTAGAGGTTAATGTCCGTTCATATAAAGACATTTAATTGTAAAAATTGCGTCATGGTTATTCAATCATTCTAGCCGTGCAAGCATCGTTTCCATGGAAAAAATTTTCAAAAAAATATTTTCTTTTAGGTTGCCAAAAGGCTTTAAAATTCCCTATTAAATCAAGCTTTTGATCAAAACTTGTATCGCATGTCGACAGTCATATCTATTTTACCTGATATATGTCACTTCTCTTGTATTTGACACATGTTCCCTTAGCTTTAGAATGGTTATAGTGTTAAGAAGAGTCGAAGCTCCTTTAATATCGTACTCTGATATTTCGTATAATACGTCAATCCTGGTTCTGGAATCCACTGCTACAGCTCCGTGTAGTGTTAATATCGCTTGTTTCAAATTTGGCGTCACAGAAACTCATTGTAGTCGTCTAACCAGAGCGCTAACTGGCCAGTTAAATAAAAATATATAAAATCAAGACTCTCCTGTATGGTTATGCTATGATTCAGAGGTACTATTGTACCTAAATTTACCTTCCAATTAGTGTGTACATGTCCCTCTTTTGTCCGACTACAATTTTTCTTAATTTATGTCAGAATTTAACAAAGTAAGTTTAAAAAAAGTCCTTGTTTCCAATATTATGATTAAAAAAAGCTTCATTGCTTAAAAATCCCTTTGTGGATAGGCTAAAGGCCAACTTTGCCATTATAAAATCGTTTAATTGCCCTCATTATAGCATCCTGATTAGAACATTTTCCGATCATTGTAAACTCAAATCTCCTGAATTTTGTAGTTGTGAATCAATAATGTATGATTCTTTTTAGCCCATATATGCCTGATTTTCGTTTGATAGAAAGCTTTTATGTACTCTCGCCTATCCTGTTATAAGTGTATCTAATTCTAAGAATTTAAACTAATATAACAATTTTTCACCCAATGTGGTTATAAGCTTTATTGCTTCGAAATCCCTACGTGGATCGGCTTTATGCCTTAAATATTAATTTATTTTCTAATCCTTTTATGGTTTTCAGGTTTCTCAGGTATATGATGAAATCTGTAAAAAAAAGGCTAGGCACAATTTTCCCGTTAGTTTGGATAACGTGCCGCTATCAAGCCTACCCATTTTCTGATACCTGATACCTGAAGAAGCCCAGCGCACTTGAAGTGATACGCCAGAGTACAAAAGCCTTGACAAGTGATGCTGTCGGAATCACTTGTGGGCTTAGCGCATTTGTCACAGGCCATAACGAGGAAGACCTTTGAGCCTGTCTTGTTTTCAAAATTTCGCTACGGGAACCGTTCACGAAAAACGCGAAAGTTTCTTTTCACAGTTCACTGTCTGTTTTTGGCGTATCTGTGCCTTATTGAAAGCGGATCAAAACAAACAATGAACAGTGGAAAAGTATGCAGCGCAAAAACTTTCAGCGAGAAAATCGGTTACGGGGGCACCAATCGAGCAAGATTCCACTACACACGGCGGCACCGGTCGGAAACAGGTTCACAGGACACAAAAGGGACGATTAAAATAGCGATATACACGACGGAAAACTATTTAAAAACAGCGCGCAGTTGCAACAAATGCAAAACAATGGCGGATGATAACCTGTTGGTTGGACAGCCAAGTTGATCGATCTCTGCAATTAATATCTTGATAACGCAACACGGTCGATTGACTGATAACTCAAGTCATTTAAAACTTTACTGCGAATCGTAATTCCAACTAACGCAAGTAAAAGGTCGTAAAAATCGTTACTCGAAGTCGGATTAAATGGTTTGAATCGGATGTGATAAAAAGTTCGCCATGTTTGCAGATTTTGAAGACGATTTCGATAATTTTTTTTTCTCCCAAAGGCAAAGGGAAATTAACGGTATGAAGGCGAGGTAGTTGCTATAATGTTGGAGGAACTGAAGACACTTGAAAAAAATCGACGAACATGTGCAGGGATTCCGTCATGTTACGGGAAGTAGTATTGGAATTAAAGATGCATTATTATGCAACAGTTGAAAACGGTCCATAATCGGCTGTTAGTAGAAGCTTCCGTTTGATGGCGTAACAGACGCGTTATTCAGCCTTCATGTCAACTTTGTGAATAGATCTCTTGGTTCTACCAATCAATTGTTTGCAGTTCTGGCTCTCCAATTAGTGTACAGCAATGAGCTCAAAATTCTGACAAAAATCTTCGATTTCTCGGGTTGTGGTTCTTGGGTATAAAAGAGTCGAAATCTGATCCTCAATCTATTCTGGGGCTCTTGTCTTCTTTTGGCACCTTATTCCAACTTTTTCAATGTGTTGCCAATATACTGGTGAGAATGATTGAACTTTTTGGCGGCATGCCGTTGGCTCAGTGAATCCTTGTTATTGAAGGCACGAGAAAAAGAGAACGAAGTCCTTTTGCGTCCATAAGTTTCGCTGGTCTGTCACTACCTTGCTTGCGAGTAGTTGTTGGGGATCTCAGGATATGGTAAACATTGGGAACCGCCACATTTTCACTTTTAAAATTTTGCACTGTATACTTTTTGCTAAAATTTTTGTGCAGTTCGTGAAATTGTACAACGCACTCGCGAAACGCTTCTTGTTTCGACGACATTTTGAGCTAAACTGGGCAAACAAAAACAAAACAAAAAATACTGGGGAAAGGAGGAGAAGAAAAGCAAATCATACACTCTCTCATTTTTATCTGAACTCGTTTATGAATGAGTATTGGGGCCTCGAAAAAAATCCAAAATTTTAGTTGCTTTTTTGCTTTTAAAGTGTTTGAAAAATTGTGACATTTGAGACATGTCAGTTAGAGTTATGATGTGTAGGATTCCTTCATAATTGAAAGGCCAAGTTCAGTTTAGAGTCTTTATTATTGACATCTTAATGCGATCTGCCTCCTAAACATTCTTGAGCTCTCCTTGGCTGTTACGTACAGATGTTTAAGTTTTTAAGGCACGAAAATAGCTTTAAATTCATTCTGCTTAAATTGCCGCTATGCCACCCCATCAGTCAGCCAGCTGTGAGCTAATTTACGCAAGTAAATATCTACCTACATATCTCAAATGCAATTCTGAATCGTCATACTCAAAGTGATTCCTCCCAGAGAGGCCTCTTTAAGAGGATCACAGACAGAGATGCCAATGTGCCTGATTTTTAAGGCATTGTCTGATTTTTCGAGGCTCAGCCTGACAACCTGATAAGCCATTGAATTTCCCTGATTTTTGAAAATATGCCTGATTTTGCCTGATTTTTGCGAATGTGATGAAAAATGGGAAGTAGGAACTGGATTAGGTACCATCGCTGAAGTAAAAAAGTGAAAATGTGGCTGAATCAAAGCAATCGAAAGATTCCCTGTAATTCTTTTTTAAAAACGGGAATTATAGGGAATCTTCGATCGCTTTGATTCAGCAGAATTATTCATCCAAGTAGGCTTACGACACATATTAGAGTGAAAATGTGGAGCGATGACAAAAAAGGTTTGGATGACACTTTAAGCGAAATTTCCGTTACTCTAACGTAGCCTGATTTGTCCTGATTTTTATTTCACCAGTTCCCTGATTAATGAAAAAAAATGTTGACAACACTGATCACAGACATCCTCTGAGATCCCTACTTGGATGAATAATTCTGCTGAATCAAAGCAATCGAAAGATTTCCTGTAATTCCCGTTTTAAAAAAGAATTACAGGGAATCTTTCGATTGCTTTGATTCAGTCACATTTTCGCTTTTTCACATCAGCGATGGTACATAATCCAGTTCCTTCCCCCATTTTTCATCACATTCGCAAAAATCAGGCAAAGTCACGCATATTTTCAAAAATCTGGGAAATTCAATGGCTTATCAGGTTGTCAGGCTGAGCCTCGAAAAGTCATGCAAATCCTGAAAAATCAGGAACAATGGCATCTCTGCTACGATGTCGAATTTGCAGCTCTTCTATTCGTTGGAGAGCATGTGCACGCTCTTTTTTTTTAACTCAAAATTAAGTATGACCGAGGTTCAAAACATAGTTCGATTCTATGAACTTAAAGTTAAGTACCCTTTTTTCCTCCTTGCGATGGATCAAAACGGAGTTCGAACTGCGAACTCAAAATTGATCCCTTTTTTTTCCTTCGGCGAGGGATCAAAGCTGAGTTCGACCTTATGAACTAAAAATTGAACTCTCTTTGTTGGACTGAAAACACTTAGCGAGTTCAGTCCGAACCGGAACAGCAACCAACGAACACGTCGCAAAATTATGTCGTTCCGGAACAATTACCGGAAGACTATGAAGGAACTTCATAATGAAATGCATGTTCACCGTGTCAGCGTAAAATTCTGTCCGTCATTGTCATCATATGGTGAGCGGCTTGGAATGTCCGGAAACTTCCGGATGTTGTTTACTTCCCGTGGGAAGTAACATCCGGAAGTTTTCTTTGACCGGGAGTGTCAAAACTTTCCACCGCTCTGTAATTGCAATGCAATGTACCGGGACAGCAACATCCGGGTACAACAAATTTAAATCATCCTTTAATTCCCTGAAAATAAGCTACCCTCGAAAAAAAAGGATAAATTCGAGTTCGGCTGCCGAACTTAGTATTGAGTATGCCTATCAGAACTTAGTTTTGCTATTGCCCAGTCAAACTCAAAGTTGAGGGAAGCCACCGAAGTGCTGTTTTGAACCAAAACTACTTAATTTTGAGTTTAAAAAAAAGAGCGTGTGGGTACTGCCCATGAAATTAAGAAATCGACCGTTCCTTGTTTCAGGTTTCCAATCGCTGGTCTGTTTTCGTCGCTTGGGTCTTGGATGACTTTCATCCGAAATTTCTTGTTCATTCTTCGTTGCTATTTTTTTTTTTTTGCAAAATTCACAAAAAATAACAAACTTTCGTTCTTATTGTGAAATAAAACCTAAAAAACTCTGGAAATGTGGATCAGTGGAATGTAACTTTTTTAAGTAAAATCTTAGGAGAGCAATTTAAAATGAATATTCTGAAGGTTCAAGAGGGCAAAGGGAGTTAAATGCGATCAAAAAAAGTCTTCTTTCTACTAAATACTCTCAGGATCAGCAATAATCTTGTATAACAGGGAACAAAAAGAGTCTAATTTAATCTCCAGAATCGTCATCAACGACTCATCAAGCCAAAAAAAAAAAAGTCAAAACATCACTCCCATCAACTAAAAAAGTTTCATTCGCATGTTTCATCAGACGCATGAAAGGATGATAAATACCCATCAAAACTCGGAAACGGGCAAAAAAATGGGGAGAAATCTGCTCTCCCAGGAGCCACATTCGCTAGCAAAACGATTTGCTTTGCTCAAAATTTGCCCCATCAAACACGACAATGAAAGTCAACACTTCCTGCTGGCTGACTAACATTTAGGCTAGCATTCCGAATCGGATTCGAATGGCCGCTCGGCCAGGCATTCCTGAGCTGCGGGGGGACTGGGGGCGCAAAATTGTTTTGCCGGAAAAAGCGCCAGGAAGGCCTTTAAAATTTCAGTTTGCCAGAACGAAACCACCGCATCCGAGTGGTGGCTGCCTGCCTGCCTGCGTGTTTGTCGTTCGGGAGAAAATTGGTAGATTTTTTTTCATTCTAGCCAACGAAATTCCATTGAGGGAAGGTTTCAAACGTTCCTAATGAAATTTGTTGGCCGATGGAGTCGATGGAGGAAAAAAACTAGACGACGAGGAGCACCAACAACGGCAAAGAACAGCAATTGAGGCTCTTGCTTTCCTTTTCCTCGAGGGTAACGATATCAAATGACAGAAATTCCAACCTTCGAATGTCTTTCGCTTGCTGAACTGTGTGTCACGGTCGCCTATTACAACTTCCTTTTGGTTTTTGGCAAATTAGCACAGTTAGAGTTCAAAATTGGTTAAAAAAAACGATTTTGCTGAGAAAATTTTACGAAGGACACACGATTTGACGATTAAATAACAAAACGATAAAAACGATAAAATTTCAAAATTGGCAAATTCGACTTAGAAGTTAAAAATAAAGTATTCTAAGATAAAATCGGACGATTTTGAGCAAAAACAATAAAAACGATAAAAACGATAAAAACGATAAAACTCAGAAAATCAGTAACATTTCCTAAAAAAAATCGTTTCAAACCCATTGTGTCTAGTTTCGACACTCAAATGAACAAGAAAACAATACAACACAAAATCATGCTGCTAGAGTTTCAGTTTTTCAACTTAACAACACGCACACTCGACGATGCTCCATCGACGCTTCCATTTGCGACGTTTGCTTTGGAATGTTTTTTTTTCTTTGGCCTGTTTCCATTTAGTTTTTCCCAACCAAACCAGAACAAGAACGAGAGAAAAGGATTGCTCCGGAAAAGTGATTATACGACAAGATCTGCCAATGGAAAAATTTAGCCGTTTCTTTGTTTTGCTTCTGTTTTTTTTTCTTCATTTTACTCTCACTCGCTCTTCCATTTCGTTGTGTTTAAAAAACGGTCGCGGCTTTTTGATATTATTTGAAGCCAGCTAGCCAGAAATTTCCGTCGGAAGCGCGGTGAGATGGAAAAAATTCACTTAGTGTAATTTCCCTTAAAATGAGATATTTTTTCCCCCGCTCGCTTCTGAGACGCTTGACTTTGTGCATGCGTTTCCGGCTGGAATTTGTCGATTTGAAAATATATTGCTGGGACAGTTTTTTTCAACTGCTTAATGGTTTTGCTTTTGGAGTAAATTTACAATTTTCTTCACATCAAGTCGTTAGTGAATGATACTTTAAAGTCCCTTTTTTTTAATATGTTTTTAGACAATTTATTTCAATTATTCTCAATTGGAAAAAAAATATTACTGACTTGAAAACTTATAACAAAAAAACATTTCGATTGCAATTTCAATAGGAAGGCAATCAGACTCGTAATGTTTCAGATGAATTTGGAGAGAAACATTCTAGAGACACGTTTCCTTTTCTTCCGCTATGATCTTACAAGAAACGCCAAGATGAAACTTGGCCAAAAGACACATCAGGTTGGCACCTTTCAACCGGTGCCAGAAACTGTCCCCCATCTCGATGATTTCCTGGTTAGATAAAAATGTATGTGTAGGCCGTTTGGCTTCCAGAGCTACTTCGAGCAAGTATCAGAAGTGAACACAATTTTTTCTCCATTTTTCTCTTCTGCTCCTTCAAATTGCCTTTGCCAGAAATGAGGATTTTTTTTCCCGTTCCGAGAACAAAGTTCCGGTGCCTTCTGACACTTTCCTTCTGTGTCTTTCCTTGGAAGGCGATCGTAAGCTAATCAACATAATCGTCTTGTCACAGACGATCATTGAGCGGAGTGGATGTGTCGTTATGAGGGAGACCCCAAGAATTTGCATGATTGTGGGCTTTTCTTTTTACTTTACTCAACTTCCGTCGCCAAGATAGAGAAAAAAATTCCCACTAACCCAGGAAAGAACGAACGAACGCAATTTAGCCATGAATATGCTTAACCAAAATACCATTATGGGACACACTTGGCTCTGCTGAATAGTTGTTACATTTACATGAACTGCTGCTGCTTCTGGTGACAACTGTTCCGGGAAGCGTTTAGAGCAGCGGGGATAGAAATTTGATCCACCAATAATGTTTGGCATTAGATAATACTTAAAATTCAATGTCTTTTCGGGCTACCTGTAGTTTTAAAAAGTCGAGATGGATAAAAAAATAGTTTTCTTGTCAAATCATCATTGAAAAAAATTCTAACATAATTATAACAATGTAACGATATAACGATATAACGATATAACGATATAACGATATTGACGACAAAATTGACAAAATTGACAAAATTTACAAAATTGACAAAATTGACAAAATTGACAAAATTGACAAAATTGACAAAATTGACAAAATTGACAAAATTGACAAAATTGACAAAATTGACAAAATTGACAAAATTGACAAAATTGACAAAATTGACAAAATTGACAAAATTGACAAAATTGACAAAATTGACAAAATTGACAAAATTGACAAAATTGACAAAATTGACAAAATTGACAAAATTGACAAAATTGACAAAATTGACAAAATTGACAAAATTGACAAAATTGACAAAATTGACAAAATTGACAAAATTGACAAAATTGTCAAAATTGTCAAAATTGTCAAAATTGTCAAAATTGTCAAAATTGTCAAAATTGTCAAAATTGTCAAAATTGTCAAAATTGTCAAAATTGTCAAAATTGTCAAAATTGTCAAAATTGTCAAAATTGTCAAAATTGTCAAAATTGTCAAAATTGTCAAAATTGTCAAAATTGTCAAAATTATCAAAATTGTCAAAATTGTCAAAATTGTCAAAATTGTCAAAATTGTGAAAATTGTCAAAATTGTCAAAATTGTCAAAATTGTCAAAATTGTATGAATACCATAATTTCTTAGTTGTCAAATCTGTCAAAATTGTTGAATTTTGTCTTTGTTGAAATTTTTCATATTTTCAAAATTGTCAAAATTGTATGAATATCATAATTTCTTAGTTCTCAAATCTGTCAAAATTGTTGAATTTGGTTTTGTTGAAATTTTTCATATTGTCAAAATTTTTTGAAAAAAATTCTCTCAGATAAGAGCATGTAAACCGCATACAAATAGATGTCTTACAGGTTGTGGTTCCCCAAAACAATTCGTTACAGGGTGTGATCCTTCTGGCCGTTGTGGCTGCAGGTCCTTTATTTTGTGGTCAAAGTTTTCAATCGAAAACTTCTGATACCTACCGGAACCAGGAGTAGCCTCCGAACTAAAATGTGTGTTTGGCAAAAGGGCAAAAAATAGTCAGCTCTAGTTAACTACCTACTTATACGCTCCTTTCTCTTCTACTGACTGACTCCCTCAACTTTTCTTGACCACTATAAGCTTCCGAATTTTGTCACCGAGAAGAAACCGTTCTCGCTTTTTCCTTGTTGTTTCGAAAAGCTAAACCCCGGGATGGGATTTCCTGTTTGCGAAATTGTCCGAACCTGTTGTTGAGATCCGGTTTTGGTTGGGGAAGTAGAACGAAATTATGTTGGTCGTTTTTCAATTTACTGGAAACGAGGAAAACTCTAAACACTGTTATATTATCCAGTTAAAATTTGAAAGTTTGGGTGGAAATTTATGTATTGAAAAAATACAAAAAAAAATCTCCAGGAACAACATCTAAGAAGAAAAAAGTTTGATCGAAAAAAAATGGCAAATTCCCTAAAAAATTTTCTACAGTGTCATCAAACTTTTGCGGTCGGCAGCCTGAAAAATGGTTCCAGTTCATTAATCCGAGCAATTTTGGTTTGCTGGCTGGCCTTTGCTGGTGACACTTTTCCAGGAAGGGGCTGGACCTCCACCTTACCCCATTCGGTTGGCCAGAAGTTGAACACGCTTCCCATGAATAAGTTGGAAATGCTTCGATCACAATTCAGAAATTGAGTTTTTTTTCAACACACTCTGATTTTGGAACCATTTAAATTTTACAATTTTTATTTTTTTAAATTTGTACAGTTTTTAACAGTGCCGTAAATTTCTACCATCTCTTTTTATTTGTGGAAAACACAAAAAGAATGACTAACAAAATTGTCGAATCACTTCTAACCCCGACTCAAGTCATAACACCATGCTTGCGAAGTCAATCACCTCCGCACAAAGGGTCATTTCAATCAGCAGACAATAATTGCATAATCATTGTTATTACGGTCCACCTACCGAGAGTCTCCCAGATGCCTCGCTGAATGGAAGCTGCTGATGCTGATAATACTAACATTGACACAAACAAACAAACAAACAGATGGTCGACAATCAGACAAAGGAAATCGATTTCATTCATGTGAGCGCATTTAATCGGAACCAAACCGGTAGATGTTCCTAGCTGCAACAATTAAACGGTTATTGATCGATCGAGCTAAGCGCGGAGAAATGTGCCCAACTTGGTTGGTCCTACAATAGTAAAAAGGATGCGAAGGGAATCTCATTTTCCGAATGTATCAAATCGTGAATATCAAATATCAAATGATAAGTTAATTTCAAATATTTTAATTGAATCCTATCCGTTCTCGAAATTCCTGTTGGTAGATTTCAATTCAACGATAAGATTAAGTCAATCAAAGAATCAATTTATTGATATATCCCTCCGGTATGTTTCGCTTGATAAGCTCACGGCAGATAGTCGACTTATTTAGGGAAAGCTGGAAAATTAGGACAGGCGTGTTGATATTGTGAAAATTTTAAGAGAAAATAATATTTCAACACAAAGTAAAAAAACTGAAAACTATTTTCCGCGGTTAGAATTCAAAACACGAAAAAAAAGTTCACTATAACTAAACATACCGTTTTTGAAAATTTAATACTCACGAAAAAATATTTGTCCTATGAATCCACGTGAACACTTACCTGAAATTAAAATTTAAAAAAAAATGTATTAGAGAGGTTGCAATTTCTCAAGGATTTGGTCGAAAACCAAAACAATTTTGAATCCTTAAAATTGAAAAAAAAACGACATCCACGATAACAATAGTGCAGAAAGAAACTTCCAATTGTGAATGACCGCGAAAATTTATCAAAATGTCCAAAGGATTTAAAACTAAAAAAATAAATGAAAAGGGTACCTCCCTTATTAAAGTACAAGATTGAGGTAAAAGGCGCTAGTAATAGGTTCTGAAAATCTTCAGTGGTAAGTTTCTAGCACGAAAGCTGAGCATTCGCTGAATCTAGTTAAAGAAGGTGAAAATCACCATTAAGGGCTGAATGTCCACCTCAAGTGGTTTCGGGGACACGAAGTCCAGTTCAGGACTATCAGTCCAGTTTAGGCATAGGTCGCTAGTAGGGAACTTGAAGTCCAGTCGAAGACTAATTGTCCAGTTTAGAATTATCAGTCCAATTTAGGCGAAGATCGCCAGTCGAGGACTCGAGGTCTAGTAAAAGACTAAATGTCCAGTTGAGTCACGTCCAGTTTTAGATGGAAGACGCCAGTTTGGAGTTATCGGAAGGCTGGCATCACTGGTGCAGATGTGGAATTATTCTGGTGAAGAAATTTTTTAATACATAACTTCGAAAATTAGAAACTATAATTGCTGATCTGTAATTCTGGCTCAGTGTTTTTAATTGAAAAACATAGGGAATGTGAATTTTATTCGGAAAAGTGCATGAAATTAGGATTGTTCGATCTTCGAGAAAAGATCGATCTCCAAGATCGATTCAGATGAACGATGCTAGGATCGATCCATCTAAAATCGGAGCTTGAAGATCGATCTCCAATTAATCGATCTTTTCCATTTTTGACAAATGGGAACATGGTTTTTATTAAAAAAAAGTAAAAATGACACAAAATTTCAAATTTGTATAATCCTTCTACATGAAAAAAAAAATCAAGCGCTTTTATGTAAGGTGAACCGGAGCTAGTGTTTTGAAAAATACTTATCAAACTCCAAATATCTCGGAGACACTTTAATATTTTTTAGTAATGTACTGACAAAAAGTATTCTAGAGATTATAAGAAATAATTGCAAGGAAAATTGCCTTGACCAGAAATCGAACTCAAGTTTTCTGAATATCTTTCCCAATAGGTAAATCGTCAGATGTAAACCAGTCAAGCTGTAGCTCTATCATTCAGTCAAATTAAATTCGCTACTAGATTCTTCGGCAGAAAACGCTTTTCGTGCCCCGATTGATGGTGTTTATACTGTCCCTACAATGCTGTGACTGATTTTCAGATTTCGGTACTAAAATTTAAAATGCATTTTTAAATGTTTATATCTACTTTTTTCAAGTTTTGTCTAGTTAGAAAATTGACTCTTTTAGTGTCTGAGCACTAAACAATGCTGAAACTTAAAGAAGCGTTCTCCTTAAGGTGGCCATTGTTTCACCTAAATGAGAAAAAAAGATCGAAAGATCGAATCGAAAATAATCCGATCTAATCGGAATTGAAAAGGTTGATCTTCCAAGGATCGATCCAAGATCGACCAATCCTACATGAGATACGTAAAAATAGTTTTTTTTTGTACGGGACAGCGTCGAAAAGGATGGTGCTACGCCCTCCCGGCCGAACCAGTGGCATCTTTCACGAGAAAAGGATTGGAATTGAGCGCAGTACTATAGATCGGACACAGAGCTAAGTGAATTCTTTGTTTTCTTTTAAGCCTTGGTCACCCAAAAAAAAAATCAAATAACTTAAATTTCATGATGATTTTCACAATATTGAAAACAATACCAGAAGTACAAGAAAGAACATATTGGAACGAATTATTTCACTAACGGTAGGAAATATTTCATATATGATAGTTTGTTTTCACGAAAATTTGTACACAAGTTAAGTATTAGAAAAGCTCCGCTAGGAACTTGCAATCAAGTTAACAGCTGTAGAAGCTTTCATCACGTAGGAAAGAACTTTCAACTTAAGAAGCTTTTTTCGCTCGAACATTCAACATATGTATCTAACTTTAGCAGAAGCAACCTTATTTTTTATTTTGTATGCATACTAAATTAGCTTCATAATGTTCCTTCGCTGCAATACTTAATGCTGGTGCTGCTGTGAAACTGTGAGACGATAAATTTTGTGATCGTTTATGACTAACGTTTAAAAAACTGCCAGCTAGATCAAAATCATCATCATTTCTTGAACCCAAAGCATGCCATCACGACACGTGGTTTATCAGTCTAGAGCGTTTCCGTTGATAGCTTCAACACATACCGAATCACTTTCTTAATTGTAGTGACAGAGCCAGTTGCTGAGATTTAGCTTACGTTTGTTCGTCAACGTGCTAGTGAGCTTGAAATCGACTTTGAACGGTCTTTAACTATCACAGAAAATGGGAACTGTGAAATTTAGCAAAATTAGGGTTTACATTCATGCACACGTGACTGTGCGTTGAAATTGAATGGGAAACAAAAAGGTGGGAAAAACATTGCTCTCTGAAACAGGATGCATTTTTTTATGAGCTATCTAGTTAGCAGCTTTAGTTTATAACAATAATATGGAAATTTCGCTGTTGCCGGGTTAGATGAGAAATAACAACCTTTAAATATCAACAGCAAGAACTCGGCAAAGACCCACGCGACGAAAAGGGACTAGCGATTGGAAACTTGGAACATGGAGCTGCCGATCTCTAAATTTTGTGGGCAGTACCCACGTGCTCTCCAACGAATTGAAGAGCCGCAAATTCGACATCGTAGCGCTGCAGGAGGTATACTGGAAGGGCTCCACGGTACGAACGTATTCAAATGGTCGTGCCATCTACCAGAGCTGCGACAACACACACGAGCTTGGAACAGCTTTTATAGTGATGGGAAAGATGCAAAAACGCGTGATCGGGTGGTGGCCGATCAACTCACGAATGTGCCGGTTGGGAATCAAGGGCCGGTTCTTCAACATCAGCATCATCAACGTGCACAGCCCTCACCTCGGAAGTACCGGTGACGACAAAGACGAATTCTACGCGCAGCTGGAGCGTGAATACGACCGTTGCCCAAAACATGATATCAAGATCGTCATCGGGGATTTCAATGCTCAGGTCGGCCAGGAGGAATTCAAACCGACAATTGGAAGGTTCAGTGCGCACCAGCTGACCAACGAAAACGGCCTCAGACTTATTGATTTCGCCGCCTCCAAACGAATGGCCGTACGTAGTACCTTTTTCCAGCACCGCCTCCCACACAAGACACCTGGAGATCACCGTAGCGAACTCAATCACAGATCGACACTTCGCGGACATCATCGACGTCAGATCCTGTCGGGGCGCCAACATCGAGTCGGACCATTATCTGGTGATTGTGAAGATGCGCCCAAAACTCTCCGTAGTGAACAACAGCGGTGTGTAGACTCGCTTCGGAAAGAATCATTCGGCTGATTTTTTCCGAGTTTAACTTGTTGTGTGCAGATTGATTTTATCTTCGTTCCAATCATGACGCGATTGCACACAAAACGAAGAGAACATTTCCGAATTGATGTTTTCCATGCCTCGCAGGAATAAAATCATACCAACAAAACAACAGAACGAAGCTTACCGTACACGAATGCTCACGAGCGATCGTTGCCCGACGGACCGAGTTAACATTCCTCGCACCCTTCTCTCGCTCGTTTCCCGTTCCCTTGTATCTATCAATTTAAGCCACGCCCCCATGCGTTGTCCGATTGATGTGTTCGGCTGCCGAACGAAAACGATTTTTTTTTAATTCGCAGAACTGTTCGTTTGCTTCGCTGATGTTTCCCCCCCGATTGCTGTTTACTCCTGCCGAGTTTACCCGAAGCTTACTTCCTGATGCTTTCCGAGTTGAACTTTAGATAGCATCATTGCAGTTTGAGTTTAACGAAATAAAATCGTTCTGCAAAGAAGGGCAAAGTGCGAGTATGTAGACTCGCGATTTTAACATCTCTGGTGAACAACACGCGAAACCGGCGCCCGCCTCGGTTAAATATCGCGCGACTGAAGCAACCTGAGGTCGCGGCAGACTACGCGCATGGGCGGAATTCGGGGCACGATTTTCAACAGATCCAATCAACTTATCTGCTTTGCCGATGACATTGATATAGTCGGCAGATCATCTGCGGCGGTGGAGGTGATCTACCGCAAACTGAAACGTGAAGCAGGAAGGATTGGGTTGATGATTAATACGTCCAAGACGAAGTACATGCTGGCCTGCGGATCCGAGACCGACCGAACCCGCTTCACAAGCAACTGCGGTCGAGAAGACTTAGCCTTCGCACGAAGTGTAACCTGTATATGACGCTTATTAGACCGGTTGTTCTCTACGGGCACGAGACATGGATATTGCTCGAGGAGGACCTGCGTACACTCGGAGTATTCGAGCGACGAGTGTTTAGAACCATCTTTGGCGGCATACAGGAGAACGGAATGTGGAGGCGAAGGATGAACCACGACCTCGCGTGACTCTAAGGCGTACCCAGTATCCAGAAGGTGGTGAAGGCTGGCCGGATACGCTGGGCTGGACATGTTGCGAGAATGCCGGATGACTGTCCTGCAAAACAGGTGTTCGCTACGAATCCGGTAGGAACAAGACGAGCGGAGGCGCAACGAGCAAGGTGGTTAGACCAAGTGGAGCGTGATCTGGCGAACGTGGGGTGCCCGAAAAATTGGAGAACGGTTGCTATGAACCGAGGCATCATCTCAATGGAAACCAATGATATTGAATGTTTACTATGCTTATTATTATTGAGATTTTGATGACTATATTTATCAGCCTGCTGATGATCCCTGACTGTGGCTCGGTGCATAGTTGGAGTTTGGAAAGGTGATGATGATTGTAAAAAAACAGTAGCCATCATTAACGCTGTCAATTTTTCCCAGCTCTGGTTCCGATCAGAGGTCCGAAAATCACTCGGAAGAAACGCTCAGGATAGGTTTCTAGTTGGAAAAATTCAAAGCCGAATGCTGCTGCCTGTAGTTCCCTATAGCGTCGGCAGAACGACAATGCGAAGTCAATGTAAACAAGATTCAAAAGCGAGAGCGGATTCGCATCAAAGTCGATCTCTCAAGCGCACTACCTGGTGTATCAGAAGTGATTGAGGCACTTACTGATACAAGATCCAATTCGAAAATCCACTCACTCACTCACTCAAACTCAATCAATGCGGCCTAACATCGGTTCATACTGCCTGCGTACTTTCTGCCATAGCGGCAGATACACTGCCTGCGTGTTTGAATGGCTATGTTGGTCCTCCCCAACAACAGCAACAACAAAGCAAGATGTATCAGGCAGACAGCATTCGATCATCGATCAGTAAATGAATGAGTGAGTGAGTGAGTGAGCAAGAAAAGTTATCGAGTGAAAAAAGAAACTGAAAATCAGGTAGCTCCTCAATCAGTTGAGAATTCCAACTGGAGAAGGAACGTCTCTCTTTCAAATTTTATTTCTTTGATTCTCGGAGCAGTGCTGTCGAACACAATCTTTGCCCCGCTGGGAGATAAACCAATCGACAATTTAGGTTTTGCTTTCGCTGTTGAAAACGTTTCGGTCTCTCTCATGAGAATTGAGTGATTTTCGGGACACTGGTTCCGATAACCTATCACTTATATTCAGAATTGATTTTATGTTATTTTTAATTATTTCAGGTATAACCTACAACGTGCTGATCGTCCATCAACTGTCTGGACCGAGATCTACTGGATGGAAGGCTTCTAATGCACTCTTCGGAACAAATCCGATGATAGCTTTCTGCATACATAAATTAGCAATGATTTAGTGCTTGAAAGAAATGGATTCAATCGAAATAAACTTACTAGTACTTTGTACTACAGAAATTTTCGATAAGCTATCTTAGTTTTTGCCGCCAACTACACGCTTTGCAACTTCCGTTTTATCTCATCTGACAATCTTGCTAACTACATGCCTTCTACTTTATACATATATCTATCTTTTTCTCTTGATAATTATGTTGCTTAAAGGTACTTCATACTATCCAAATAAATTTCGCTGGCAACCGTGATGATGGAAACGCTACGTCCGAGAGGTCGCCACAATGTTTTTAAGTTTTTTTTTGATTTTGAATAACTTTAAAATAAACACTGTTTGAAAAACGTACTTGAGTCACATTACAAGCTTTCCAAAACTATAGACTTTAAAAAAATCGTTAAGAAACAAGAGAGTTTTTGTAAATCTGCAAATTAAAAAAAAGTTATAATGAAAAAAACGTGTATTTTGATAATAAAAAAAAGTCATGAAGAAAAATTCGCAAAAAACAGTCATACATAATAGCAGTTTTAGTAAGGGGTCCATAAATGATGTCACGCGTTAGGGGGAGAGAGGGGGTTTCGGTTTTTGTGACAATCTGTGACATGGGGGGAGGAGGGGGTCAGCTTGAACGTGACATAACATATTGTTACAAAAAAAGGCAAACCAATAACAAATAATTTTATCCTGAATTCAATAAAATTAGGCCGGAACTAATTTCAAATCCTTCTTTTGTCACTCGGAGTTGGGACATTGCGAAAAACAAATAAATTGGAATAAATTGCACGAAATCTTGTATGCAACAAAGTTCCATAGAATACCATTGCACAAAACCTAAAAAATCAGTTATTTTTTATCGAAAAATTCAATAAAATCAAGAATACAGAAGGTGAAATAACTTCCATCTTCCAAAATTTGTTTCATTCATCTTGTAATCATTTTAATTCTTGAATTTTTTTTTTTCGAAATTTACATTAAATACTTCAAACTTTATTTATTTCCCCCTTCGGGTTTTTGGAAATTTCGAAGGGGGGGGGGGGAGTGTGACAAAAGAAGAAATTGATATTTGTTCCAGCCTTATACTACTACGTCAACTTTATGAGCATAAGAATGTTCACAAAAACACTTCCACTGCAACACTTAGGAAAGTCTTCCACACTAAAATTGTGGCAAAACCTGAACAGGAATGCTTGGCTATTCTAACGTGTGGAGAAGATTTGGATTGCGAATTGATCGAAGAATAGGAATAGATTTGAATGGTTTCTCAGACATCGTCGCTGATACTGCAGCTACTGTCTCGACTTTCCCGGTCATTGATATGGAAAATCATCAACGTTATCTTCGGATTAATGATTGAAATGTGGTTTAAGCAATGATTGAAGGTTTGTTAAAAGTTGGTAACCATTTTTTCGTTTTTTGAATAAAACTGAATTTTAAATAAAGATAGATTTTTAATCAATTTTCTAAAGACACATTCCACCGTGACGTGAAATCACTTTTCCGGACTTTTCTGCACTGTTATCATTCCAGAAGTCAACCAATTTACATGAAAATGAAAAAAATTGTAGCAAACGGTGGCAAATTGAATTTCCTTGAAAATGAACATGAGTTGATCATTGTGAAACTTAAGTTGTTTTTATTGTGATTGAATACTTTTGTGACGTGAATTCACGCTAGAATTGGCCATTTTGGACTTTAGTACATACAACTTTGATTTCCTGTTCTCTCTGTGGAAATAGAACATCGGTGTCTTCGAATGAGTAGTAGAAAAAACAATTTCCCACAATTAGATGTACGTAACTTTTCGATTAACAACAATGAACGAAACGATGCTTATTTGAAGTTGTGACGTGAATTAACTCAGTTCAAACAGAACAGGGTAGTTGACTGAATTCACGTCACGAAATTCAAAGTTATACTGAACTATTCTTTGGACCCTTCAAATTTTATGTACACTTTCAAAAACGATATTTTGTTGTTCAGAATTTCACAATCATAAATTTTCAGCATCTCTACCTAACTTTTTTTTTTATTTTTATTGGCATTGAGGGATCATATGTTAAAATTACTACTGTCTTCATTAAAAGATCAACCAAAAAAAAAAAATTTCATTTTTTTTCCAATCTGTTTGTATTTTTATTTGAAAATAATGAACTTATTAAGAAAATCTACCAAATTATGCTCGATTTGTAAAAATCCGACCATCTGAGGGGTCAAAACAGCTTTCAGAGCATGTTTTTTTTTATAGAAAATTTAACAAAAATCAAATTTTGTGACGTGAATTCACTCATTCGCGCTGTTGTAACTCAGCTAGATTCCAACCGATTTTTATAAATTTTAGTGTTTTAGAATCGTCTTATCATTTTCAAAGAAAATCTTATTTTTTTATTCAAAAAAATGTCATAGTTTTCTCGTAAAATTAAAAACTTCCCTTTTTTGTGACGTGAATTCACTCATTTGCGACTGTTATGAAAACGTGACGTAATACAAAAGGGGGGATGACGGAAGTTGTGACAATATGTGACAAGGGGGGGGAGAGGGTGTCTATTTTTTCCAAAATTTGCGTGACATCATTTATGGACGGCCCCTAATTGGAAGTAATAAAAACGTCATTTTACCCCCATTAGTGGGTTTAGTTTTTTTTTCTCTAATTATAAACACTTTACCTCGTTTGCAGCGTTCGTGTCAGTACGTTTAGTGTTTAATGTTTGTGTGATCACAATCGTTGAATTTAAAACTAAAAAATACTGGTTCAAATTTTGAATGTTGGCTTAAATAAGTTTTATACCCAGGATAAAACCGATCTACTTTTCTTTCATTCATTTCATTCTTCGATTCTACCTAAAAATTTTACTGTGAATTATAGATACTGAGTATTACTGATTCTTCATTCTTATTCATTCCGGTTTCAATATTTTTCCAAATATTGTGTGTACAAATTTTCGTTTATACTTTTTATTGTATCCTGAATGATTCGTTTTCGTTTCAATTTCCAAGTTTGATAACAAATTAATTCATTCATATTGTATTAATTGTTTTGAATCCGAACTTCGAATTTGAATAATTTTAGCCAAAACAAAAATAAACCACGGAGTTAGTAAGTTAAGAGTTTCAAGCCCAACATGGACAAGTCCTTATCAGGTCGCTTTGCTCGTCTCGAATTTCAATGTTTAGGACTAATCATCATCATCATCGTCGTCATCATTGCATCAACAGTGCAGTGCTGTGTGTGTGCTGACATCGCGAATCATAGCAAAGCGCATCATTTCCGATAAGCAGCACTTGATTCAAAGCGATCAAAATTATATGCTAATTCAGCTTGTCGTGTTGTGTCCCTTAGATCGAGATGCTGATTAGCCTACCACACCGGAGATTAGAAACGGTGAAATTGTTGTTACACTGACCTAGTCAACATCGCAGCCAATCGGTTACTATTTAAGGGATGATGCAAATTGTTACTGTTATCAGTCATCGCTGGCGATAATGGCATCTCGAACGCTTCTGCATCTGGCGCTGGCTTTGCTGGGTTGCTGCAGCCTGGCTGGAGCGATTTTTAATCCCTACCATAGGCATCTTAGAGGGGCCAGTGTTCCGTATCAGAAGGGCAATAGCGGAGAGCCACTGTTCTTGTCGAAATTCTTGGATGCTGGAAAGTATGATGAAGCTAGGAAGGCGGCTTTGGTGAGCCATCCGGAGTTCCAAGGTGTGGAGAGTTATGCGGGATTCTTTACCGTTGATAAGCGGTACAACTCGAATCTTTACTTCTGGTACTTCCCGGCTAAGCAGAATCGGGATAACGCTCCGGTTTTGGTTTGGCTGCAGGGAGGTCCAGGAGCATCGTCACTGTTCGGACTATTTGAAGAGCACGGAGCTTTCCGAGTGTTGCCGAATGCGACCGTTGCTCAGCGAGAGTATTCGTGGCACGAGAACCATCACATGATCTACATCGACAGTCCGGTGGGAGCTGGGTTCAGTTTTACCGAGAAGGATGAGGGTTACTGTACCGATGAGACCGAGGTCGGAAACGATCTGTACCGATTCATTCAGCAGTTCTTCGTGATGTTCCCGCACCTGTTGAGTCACCCATTCTACATATCCGGGGAGTCCTACGGAGGAAAGTACGTGCCGGCTTTCGGACATGCCATTCAGAAGCGCAGCAACAGTTCGGATGTCAAGATCAACCTGAAGGGTTTGGCCATCGGAAACGGATATACCGAACCTCAGAGTCAGATGGGCTATGGAACTCTGCTGTATCAGCTGGGATTCGTTGATCACTTCGGAAAGGATCGTTTCGATCGGGACACAGCCGAAGCTGTTCGCCTCTATCGTGCCGGAGACTACAATGGAGCCAATCGGCTGATTACCGCTCTCCAGGACGGAGTTGACGGGTATCCTTCGTACCTGTTCAACGTGACCGGACTCGTGTCCTACTATAACTTCCTGCAAGTTCTCGAGGATGACACCGAAGACAACGCCATGGTGAAGTTCATCAACCGACCTGAGATCCGCCGAGCTCTGCACATCGGAGATCTACCCTTCCAGAACTCCGATGGCCACGGTAAGGTGGCGGAGAAGCTTGCTCGGGATCAACTGGACACAGTTGGGCCCTGGGTCGCCGAACTGCTCAACGAATACCGAGTCTTTTTCTACAACGGTCAGCTTGATCTCATCTGTGCCTACGCCCTGGAGGAGGAGTTCCTGAAGAAGCTGAACTTCCAAGCCGCGGCCGAATACCGGACCGCCAAACGACAGATCTACTACGTCGGAAGCGAAGTGGCCGGCTACTACAAACGGGCAGGCCGCCTCACCGAGATGCTGATCCGTGCCGCGGGTCATATGGTGCCCAAGGATCAACCCAAGTGGGCCTTCGACATCATCAGCTCATTCACCCACGAGAAGAAGTTTTAAGTTGGAGAAATAAACACTCAAAAAGATCAAAACTTTGTTTCTCGTAACCTTCTAACAGGTAACTTTCTTCCGTTTGCCTCACTCGTTAAGTTTCAATTTGCAATCTTATTATGAGGCGGAGAACCCCAAAGAACCCTCACAAAAAGCACTAAAAAGGTGGTGTGAAGCCACTCAAAGGGAATAAATCTCTGTTTGACAGCCGTAACACCTCACTCTCGCACATACCTTTTATCCATAATAAAACATCTTTCATATGTGCCGTTCTTTTGAAGCCACCACCATTTCTACTTCTTACCTTAAATGGAGGTTCTGAACGAGACAGTCTCAGCCAAAAGGTGTCAAAAATATTACCTTACGGTGGCCACGCACGGCACGGTTTTCATCGTACATACAAACATAAATCCATTCATACCGTACGTACTTACAAAAAGCTACAAGGGCTCGACGTATTCAGGTTTCTCCTTTCGGCAAATATTAAATTTTCATAGTAAGGAAGTGTTCTCTGTTGGGCACCAGAACACCCGGGAAAAAACCGTTGCCTACAGACAGACGAGTTTTACTTTATGACCACGACTGACTGCTTTCGTTCGTGTTTTTTTTTTCTTTCGCGGGGAGGGTTACAAAATTGTTCCCCTGCCATAAGGTTGCCAGATTTTTTTTCAGCACGTAAACGGGCCGGACAAATCCAGGCTATTTTATCTAAGAACCTGGCAAAATCCAGGCATTTGATTCCAAAATTTCGACTAAAAATTCCAGGCATTATCCGGTCAAGTTTGATCAAAACCCAGAAATTACCCAACACAAATCAAGAAAAAAAAACTTTCAAAAAAGTTTTTTCCATCAGCAGTTTCTAAATCGTATTTTAGGCCTTCGAAATACTTTTCATGATTATGTTTACAAAACTTGCTCAAAATATTTCGTTTTAAACGTATAAACGAAAAATTTAGCAACACATTTTTTTTATTATTTTTATTTGTTTTGGCAAATAAAATGAATAAGTCCGGGCAAAATACGGGCTTTTTTCAATGAAATCCGGGCAACCGAACCGGACCGGACTTTTATCAAATTGTGTATTAAATATTCAGGCAAACCCGGATGAAACAGGGCAATCTGGCGACCTTGCCCTACCACGTTGAGAAGTGTTTTCCAATGTTTGTTATGCAAAAAAAAAGGTTTTTTTTTTCAATTTATACAAATAGAGCAGTTACAGTATCTTTTATAAGCTTTTTTTCACAACACTTAATCACTATAGCGTCAATTTTGAGCATGATTCTTTAAAATTTTCTATCAATTTTAAGCCAATATTTCTTAAAATTTCAAATCATACCTAAAAATAAGTTTTAAAAGTTTGTAATCATTTTTTTTTTGTTTTTTTATAATTGTTTGTTAGTTCATCAGTTATCGATGACGGATTTGAATAGGCAAAACTAATGTGAATATTTAAAAATTATATACGCAGTATCACCAAAACTTGAAGTTATAGAGTAAATCTGACAAATGATTCAAACTCAGAACGCAACATTTTTCAAAATTAGTTCTTGAAACAACGCCATCAAAACTGCTGTGTCTCAATATTCAAAGGGGTTTCAGAAACTTCCTATATTTTTTGAATATGTTTCGAGTAAAATTTGAAATTTGATCAAAAATTTAATAATTTTTTTTCATAATTTTTAAGTTGATTTCAATAATTTTGGGTAAATTTCAGTAACTTTTAAGTGAATTTTGATCAAACTGTGAATCCTATCAAGTAAATTTTGAGTCAATTCAAAGAAATTTTTCAATTTTTTTTTTGTTTCAAACGTACGAATAAGTAAATTTTACATCTTTCTTAAGTCTTTGTGATAGTAAAAGATGAGTTAATTAATTTAAATCGTGAATGAATATATTTATTAGGCATTTTTTAATCAAGTTTGAGTCAATATAAATGGATTCAAGAGGTATTTTGAACAAATTTTCAGAAAATTGGGGGTAAATTTTGTATAAATTTCGTGTCAGTTTTGAAATCTTAAACAGTTGTGAATAGATTTTTTTTTTAAATACTTTAAGTTGGTTTTAGACTTTAAGATTATTTAAATTTTCTGGAAGTTTCAAATGAAATTGAACGAATGAGAAGCTTAGTTCAAGTTATGTTTGAGGCCAAACTCAATAAGTTTAGATTTGATTTAAAATTATGATATAACTTAAAATTAAGTAATTTTAGAGTTTTTTTATCAAAGGAATTGTGTTCCATTTTTCAGAAGAAAGTAGGCGTCGGTTGAACGTGCAACACGCGTTTATTTTTTCAAGCTCTGCTATTCCTATCCAAAAATATTTCATTTCAATTCAAGAATTTGTACTTTCATAATTTAATGTTGTGTATTACAGTGATAAATTTCATTTTGAAGTTGGCTGTTTTGAATCGTTGTGAACTGCGAGCAAAACTGCTATCCGATAACCGGAGCCCCCGATGGGGAATGGTTTTTTTTTTCTATCCAAACTTACATGATAATTTTTAAAATTTGTTTTGATTCGGTTTGGAGAATAATTTGTATCTGTTGTGATAGAAAAGTTTTGACCACACGTTGTTTGGAAATTTCAAGTGTTATTTCAGTAACTCAGTGGTCAAAATCATTCGGAATTTCGAGTGACCGAAGTGGAAAAGTGTTTTTGTGAAAATTGTGTTTTTGGGAAGGGAAAAAAGAAGAATCACGGTGCAGTTTTTCTATTTAAGCCCAGATGCTTGGACTGCAATGCGATCAGAAGCATCACATTAAAATATTTTTCGTGAAATTTTCGATTAAAGCGTTGTTTACTATTAAATTTTACTCTGCAATTTTGATTAGCGAACTGGCTTGTAAGAGCAAGTTCACTCGTGTTGGAAAAAAGTGGTAGAAATTTTGACACTTGTAGCACATTTTGAAAACTTTACCATACAAAAATGTTCTCAAGATCTTAGGGCGTTGTATTTTTTTTACAGCACTGTTTCTTTTTCAGCCGTATGTGGTAGAAATATTGCTATTTTTGCATCACAGCATGCGAAAATCCAACACGTGTTGTAGAAAAACTTGAAGGCCACAGATCTTGACAATGTTTTTGTATGGCAAAATTTTCAAAATGTGCAGAAAGTGAAAAATTTTCTACCACTTTTTCCCAACACCAGTGAACTTGCTCTAAAGAACAAGCGATGAATATTGCAGTTTGGACCGATTGCTGCGATTGACTACAAATTCTTTAAATCGAGGAATCGAAAAACAAATCGGAAAGTTCATGATGCAGAAAAATTATTCAGATAAGTTTTCATTTGCTTCAAATTAGGTAATCATTTATGTTGAATAATTGGTAATCAAATTGTGATAACAAGAATCGAAAACTTACAAGTTATGAATTTAAAGACGAGATTTTCATAGGAAGCAGGGCCGGATTAAGCCATCGGGGGACCCGGGGCAATTTTTCTCGAGGGGCCCTATATGATTCGATTTGAGTTCAGTATACTTCAAATAGCCATTTTGTCTGCGTAGAAGATAGTTTCAGGTATCTTAAAATAAAAAAAAAGTTAATGAATCACGAGTAAACTTGATGTAATGTATTTTAGAGTGAGCTTTTTTTTGCCAACTATATTGCATTTGAATAAATTGAAAAAAAAAAATCATCAGGAATTGAGTTTTGCAGTCAATATTTTGTTTTATTTGAAAATTTAGAGAGCCAATTTAGAGTAAACTTTCAATTAATTAGAAGCTAATTTCGAAATTGCTATTTTATTAAATTCAAGTTTAAATTCCATTAATTAAAAAATATAACTTACTTGAGAAAATTTGGTAGTAAATTGTATATGTTGGAATTCCTATTTTACTGAAAATCAGAATTGAATGAACTTTCAGTAATTTTTTTTTTTTCAATTTAGAGTTAATTTTCGAACAATTTGAGTCGATTTTGATTTTTATTTAAGGGTTTTTTTAAATTAACATTTTTGTTAAATTTTTATCAGTTTTTATGCTTTTGTGGGAGTTTTGTATTGATTGACAGTTTTTTTTTTGCAAATGTAGAATCATTTATAGTCAATTAATAGTTATTTGTAACTTCGATCGTGATTTTGTGTCAACATTGAGTCGAGTTAAAGTCAGTGTTTAGTAAGTGTACGTTTGTTTGAGTTCAGTAAGTTTCAAGAATGGTGATAATTTTGAAAATTTTGAAAATTTTGAAAATTATGACCATTTAACATTTTTAATATTTTTTTGACAATTTGGACAATTTTGACAATTTTGACAATTTTGACAATTTTGATAATTTTAATAATTTTGACAATTAAGATAATTTTGACAATTTTGACAATTTGACAATTTTGACAATTTTGACAATTTTGACAATTTTGACAATTTTGACAATTTTGACAATTTTGACAATTTTGACAATTTTGACAATTTTGACAATTTTGACAATTTTGACAATTTTGACAATTTTGACAATTTTGACAATTTTGACAATTTTGACAATTTTGACAATTTTGACAATTTTGACAATTTTGACAATTTTGACAATTTTGACAATTTTGACAATTTTGACAATTTTGACAATTTTGACAATTTTGACAATTTTGACAATTTTGACAATTTTGACAATTTTGACAATTTTGACAATTTTGACAATTTTGACAATTTTGACAATTTTGACAATTTTGACAATTTTGACAATTTTGGCAATTTTGACAATTTTGACAATTTTGACAATTTTGACAATTTTGACAATTTTGACAATTTTGACAATATTGACAATATTGACAATTTTGACAATTTTGACAATTTTGACAATTTTGACAATTTTGACAATTTTGACAATTTTGACAATTTTGACAATTTTGACAATTTTGACAATTTTGACAATTTTGACAATTTTGACAATTTTGACAATTTTGACCATTTTGACAATTTTGACAATTTTGACAATTTTGACAATTTTGACAATTTTGACAATTTTGACAATTTTGACAATTTTGACAATTTTGACAATTTTGACAATTTTGACAATTTTGACAATTTTGACAATTTTGACAATTTTGACAATTTTGACAATTTTGACAATTTTGACAATTTTGACAATTTTGACAATTTTGACAATTTTGACAATTTTGACAATTTTGACAATTTTGACAATTTTGACAATTTTGATAATTTTGACAATTTTGACAATTTTGACAATTTTGACAATTTTGACAATTTTGACAATTTTGACAATTTTGACAATTTTGACAATTTTGACAATTTTGACAATTTTGACAATTTTGGCAATTTTGACAATTTTGACAATTTTGACAATTTTGACAATTTTGACAATTTTGACAATTTTGACAATTTTGACAATTTTGACAATTTTGACAATTTTGACAATTTTGACAATTTTGACAATTTTGACAATTTTGACAATTTTGACAATTTTGACAATTTTGACAATTTTGACAATTTTGACAATTTTGACAATTTTGACAATTTTGACAATTTTGACAATTTTGACAATTTTGACAATTTTAACAATTTTGACAATTTTTGAAGTTTTCAAAGTTAACATTTTTAACATTAGGGTAAGGTTTTTTTTTATAAATTTTATTTTGTAAGTAAATCTCACTTCTTGTTTATAATCGTGATTGATTCTGAGCCTTGCGATTGAAATTCAATCGCAAATTTTATTCAACAATCGCTCAGTTCAGCTGTCTTCCAACCATGGAATTGTTTCCAACAACCATGAAAAATAAATTGCAACTGTTTCCGAAGTGCCACCCAACTTCCAACTCCTGCTCCCGATTCTGGTGCTGTTCACATGTTAAGATGTTTTGTATATTGGGATCGATTTGTCTTACAATGTGCTGGCTGGCAAACAAACGAGAAAAAGTGCCGTCCTCCAATCCAATACAAATCAATATCCCTACCCAGAGAAAGAGAGGCCGACCGATGTTGGTTGACGTCCTTGAGTTTTCATGCCGTCAGTGAAATAAATCTGGGTGCCGTTTTTCAAAAAGTCGAATCTATATTCAATAAATCTCTTCAAAAGATATGCTTTCTAAATAAAAACCTGTATCACGTTTGAGAAACAAAATTTGAATGAAAGGAACTTACGTCTTTTTGAAAAAAGATTAGTGAAAAATTGTTTAAAAAATATATGCACATAAGCAAATTCCGGTAACGAGAGACCGTAAAATGGAAACAAATCTTTTACAATTTGCCCTGGCAGCGACCAAGTGTCTCCATCCTCCAAACGTGGGTAGATATATTTGCTCCATAGCTTCTTGAGAGATTGTAAACAAACAACCAGCAGCATCCAAGTGGAGGCAAATAATAAAATGAAACGACAAACTTTCTCGCACCCCAAAAGAAACGAAGCGAAGCGAAAAGACGTGGGGGCTCCATTCGTTTATGTTATGTTATGTAGAAACGAGTGTATGTACCCACCTAAGTGTGAGTCCTAAGAAAGCAACTGTAATCTCATTCTAAATAGATTTAAATTTCTACGACAAACATTTCGCACCGAGGCGAGCCCAAAATGGAAGAGAATGGGAGCTTGTTGTTTGCTGACTTTCTCGTTGTTGCGACGATTCTTCTCTGCTGTGTGTTTCTTCCTACTAAATTCATGGCGACCGTAAAAGTCGTAAAAATGAAAGATGCTGCAATTGGCGGAAGGTACCTACTTAGAAAAAAATAGCTCCATTCAGCCAGACAAGCAAAAGCAGAACGGTCGCGATTTGTGTGTTTCTATCGTTTGTTTTTTTTTCTCACTCCTACTCTGCCATTTGACTTTGTTCAACCACATGTGACGACGCCGTAACGCTCAAACGACGGCAACGAAGGCGACGATTCAAACAACAACAGCAAAGGAACACAAGAAGACACGCCAGGACAAGGACCTACGACGCACATCCTGGGTAATGAAATCGCTACGTATCAAAGCATCTGCAATGCTCTAGAGGAGCTCAACGTAAAGATGTGCCTTCCTTGTTGCTTGTTTGAAAAAAAAAATGGACCAACCAACTTCTGGCTACCTTTCCTTAAAACTTCCACTCAAAAAACCAGAAGAATCTCTGTAACAGGATGTGTAAATTTCTCCGCCCCTAGTACATCTTCCGGTAATAAAGATTTGTTTGTCTTAAAAAAAAACCAACAAAAACCAACAGAAGTTCAACTAGACACTTGACAAGAGTCTTGCAGGAAAAAACTTTCTTGAATATCGTAGTTTGCATGGTAAAGAATTGTGACAAAATCAAACAAATTTAGTCCCCAAAAGTACCAGTCATAATCAACTAGAAAAACTACATAAATGGCATTAAAAATTGAAAAGCTACATATGGCGACCGTCATTTTTTATAATTGTACCTACACAAAACAGTGACAGCCAAAATGGTAATGACGAATTTCAAAATCCGACCATACACATTTTTTTATAGACTGACCCAAAAAACTGGCAAAAAAATGAAGCAAAATGCAAAAATAACAAAATTGACAAAACTGACAAAAATGACAAAAAAGACAAAAATGACAAAAATGACAAAAATGACAAAAATGACAAAAATGACAAAAATGACAAAAATGACAAAAATGACAAAAATGACAAAAATGACAAAAATGACAAAAATGACAAAAATGACAAAAATGACAAAAATGACAAAAATGACAAAAATGACAAAAATGACAAAAATGACAAAAATGACAAAAATGACAAAAATGACAAAAATGACAAAAATGACAAAAATGACAAAAATGACAAAAATGACAAAAATGACAAAAATGACAAAAATGACAAAAATGACAAAAATGACAAAAATGACAAAAATGACAAAAATGACAAAAATGACAAAAATGACAAAAATGACAAAAATGACAAAAATGACAAAAATGACAAAAATGACAAAAATGACAAAAATGACAAAAATGACAAAAATGACAAAAATGACAAAAATGACAAAAATGACAAAAATGACAAAAATGACAAAAATGACAAAAATGACAAAAATGACAAAAATGACAAAAATGACAAAAATGACAAAAATGACAAAAATGACAAAAATGACAAAAAATGACAAAAATGACAAAAATGATAAAATTGTCAAAATTGTCAAAATTGTCAAAATTGTCAAAATTGTCAAAATTGTCAAAATTGTCAAAATTGTCAAAATTGTCAAAATTGTCAAAATTGTCAAAATTGTCAAAATTGTCAAAATTGTCAAAATTGTCAAAATTGTCAAAATTGTCAAAATTGTCAAAATTGTCAAAATTGTCAAAATTGTCAAAATTGTCAAAATTGTCAAAATTGTCAAAATTGTCAAAATTGTCAAAATTGTCAAAATTGTCAAAATTGTCAAAATTGTCAAAATTGTCAAAATTGTCAAAATTGTCAAAATTGTCAAAATTGTCAAAATTGTCAAAATTGTCAAAATTGTCAAAATTGTCAAAATTGTCAAAATTGTCAAAATTGTCAAAATTGTCAAAATTGTCAAAATTGTCAAAATTGTCAAAATTGTCAAAATTGTCAAAATTCTCAAAATTGTCAAAATTGTCAAAATTGTCAAAATTGTCAAAATTGTCAAAATTGTCAAAATTGTCAAAATTGTCAAAATTGTCAAAATTGTCAAAATTGTCAAAATTGTCAAAATTGTCAAAATTGTCAAAATTGTCAAAATTGTCAAAATTGTCAAAATTGTCAAAATTGTCAAAATTGTCAAAATTGTCAAAATTGTCAAAATTGTCAAAATTGTCAAAATTGTCAAAATTGTCAAAATTGTCAAAATTGTCAAAATTGTCAAAATTTTCAAAATTGTCAAAATTGTCAAAATTGTCAAAATTGTCAAAATTGTCAAAATTGTCAAAATTGTCAAAATTTTCAAAATTGTCAAAATCGTCAAAATTGTCAAAATTGTCAAAATTGTTAAAATTGTCAAAATTGTCAAAATTGTCAAAATTGTCAAAATTGTCAAAATTGTCAAAATTGTCAAAATTGTCAAAATTGTCAAAATTGTCAAAATTGTCAAAATTGTCAAAATTGTCAAAATTGTCAAAATTGTCAAAATTGTCAAAATTGTCAAAACTGTCAAAATTGTCAAAATTGTCAAAATTGTCAAAATTGTCAAAATTGTCAAAATTGTCAAAATTGTCAAAATTGTCAAAATTGTCAAAATTGTCAAAATTGTCAAAATTGTCAAAATTGTCAAAATTGTCAAAATTGTCAAAATTGTCAAAATTGTCAAAATTGTCAAAGTTGTCAAAATTGTCAAAATTGTCAAAATTGTCAAAATTGTCAAAATTGTCAAAATTGTCAAAATTGTCAAAATTGTCAAAATTGTCAAAATTGTCAAAATTGTCAAAATTGTCAAAATTGTCAAAATTGTCAAAATTGTCAAAATTGTCAAAATTGTCAAAATTGTCAAAATTGTCAAAATTGTCAAAATTGTCAAAATTGTCAAAATTGTCAAAATTGTCAAAATTGTCAAAATTGTCAAAATTGTCAAAATTGTCAAAATTGTCAAAATTGTCAAAATTGTCAAAATTGTCAAAATTGTCAAAATTGTCAAAATTGTCAAAATTGTCAAAATTGTCAAAATTGTCAAAATTGTCAAAATTGTCAAAATTGTCAAAATTGTCAAAATTGTCAAAATTGTCAAAATTGTCAAAATTGTCAAAATTGTCAAAATTGTCAAAATTGTCAAAATTGTCAAAATTGTCAAAATTGTCAAAATTGTCAAAATTGTCAAAATTGTCAAAATTGTCAAAATTGTCAAAATTGTCAAAATTGTCAAAATTGTCAAAATTGTCAAAATTGTCAAAATTGTCAAAATTGTCAAAATTGTCAAAATTGTCAAAATTGTCAAAATTGTCAAAATTGTCAAAATTGTCAAAATTGTCAAAATTGTCAAAATTGTCAAAATTGTCAAAATTGTCAAAATTGTCAAAATTGTCAAAATTGTCAAAATTGTCAAAATTGTCAAAATTGTCAAAATTGTCAAAATTGTCAAAATTGTCAAAATTTTCAAAATTTTCAAAATTGTCAAAATTGTCAAAATTTTCAAAATTTTCAAAATTTTCAAAATTTTCAAAATTGTCAAAATTGTCAAAATTGTCAAAATTGTCAAAATTGTCAAAATTGTCAGAATTGTCAAAATTGTCAAAATTGTCAAGACAAAATTGACAAAATTGACAAAATTGACAAAATTGACAAAATTGACAAAATTGACAAAATTGACAAAATTGACAAAATTGACAAAATTGACAAAATTGACAAAATTGACAAAATTGACAAAATTGACAAAATTGACAAAATTGACAAAATTGACAAAATTGACAAAATTGACAAAATTGACAAAATTGACAAAATTGACATAATTGACAAAATTGACATAATTGACAAAATTAACAAAATTGACAAAATTGACAAAATTGACAAAAATGACAAAATTGACAAAATTTACAAAATTGACAAAATTGACAAAATTGACAAAATTGACAAAATTGACAAAATTGACAAAATTGACAAAATTGACAAAATTGACAAAATTGATAAAATTGACAAAATTGACAAAATTAACAAAATTGACAAAATTGACAAAATTGACAAAATTGACAAAATTGACAAAATTGACAAAATTGACAAAATTGACAAAATTTACAAAATTTTCAAAATTTTCAAAATTGACAAAATTGACAAAATTGACAAAATTGACAAAATTGACAAAATTGACAAAATTGACAAAATTGACAAAATTGACAAAATTGACAAAATTGACAAAATTGACAAAATTGACAAAATTGACAAAATTGACAAAATTGACAAAATTGACAAAATTGACAAAATTGACAAAATTGACAAAATTGACAAAATTGACAAAATTGACAAAATTGACAAAATTGACAAAATTGACCAAATTGACAAAATTGACAAAATTGACAAAATTGACAAAATTGACAAAATTGACAAAATTGACAAAATTGACAAAATTGACAAAATTGACAAAATTGACAAAATTGACAAAATTGACAAAATTGACAAAATTGACAAAATTGACAAAATTGACAAAATTGACAAAAATGACAAAATTGACAAAATTGACAAAATTGACGAAATTGACGAAATTGACAAAATTGATAAAATTGACAAAATTGACAAAATTGAAAAGATTTTTGTTTAAAATTTTCAATTGACTTATTAGAAAATAAAAAAAAGTTTTGACGACAAAACCCGATGAACCCTTGATCTTTTTTTTTTTTTTTTTTTTTTTAATATGTCTTTATTAGTCTTTTAATCATTACATTTAAGTTACATTATTAAAGTTAAATTAAAGTGTTCAGATCAATTATGATCAGTTCAACTCTTTGATACAGTTAATTTTAAACATTGTTTATTTGATTTAAATTTGCTTTAGCAATAAATAATTTGATTTAAAGGAGAATATCCTGTTAAGCAAAAAAAAAAAAAAAGATGTATAAACTTAATCCTAAATCCTATAAACTAACTTAATTGTAAAGAGAACGAATCTCTGCGATGGAAGACTGCATCGATTTGCCTCTGAAGTTGGAGATGATTTTGTTGGCCATCTCTTCGATCGATTCTATGCCTGCAATCCGATGAAGCTCTCCGGTGCTGTGCCAAGGTGGAAGCCGCAAAATCATTTTCAGAACCTTGTTCTGAATCCTCTGGATGGCTTTCTTCCTCGTCGCGCAGCAGCTAGACCAAATCGGAACTGCATACATTATCGCTGGTCGAAAGACCTGTTTGTAAATTAACATCTTGTTTCGCAGACACAACCTGGATTTCCTGTTGATGAGAGAATAAAGAGATTTAGTGTATTTATTGCATTTAGATTGAATATCTTCAATGTGATTTTTAAAAGTAAGATTCCGATCAAGTGTGAGTCCCAAGTACTTCACGTGATCAGACCATTCTAAAGAAACCCCATTAAAAGTTATGGAATGATTTTCATTAGGTTTTAAAAAATTTGCTCTTGGCTTATGGGGAAATAAAATAAGTTGAGTTTTGGAAGCGTTAGGAGAAATTTTCCACATTTTCAAGTAATTCAAAAAGGAATTTAAATTTTGTTGCAATCTACTGCGTACCACCCGTAAATTTCGACCTTTGGCTGAAAGCAAAGTATCATCAGCAAATAATCTTCTACCTTTTCCTTCTGGTACATCAGGAAGATCAGAAGTAAAAATATTGTATAAAATTGGCCCAAGTATACTGCCCTGAGGGACCCCAGCTCTAATGGGAGTCCTTTCAGAGCATGAATTTTGAAAGCTTACTTGTAAGGTTCGGCTAGTCAAATAATTTTGAATAATTTTGGTGAGATATACAGGAAAATCAAATCGAGCTAATTTAGCTACTAAACCTTTGTGCCAAACACTGTCAAAAGCTTTTTCAATATCAAGAAGAGCAACACCAGTTGAATAACCTTCAGATTTGCTAGCGTTAATCATATTAGTTACACTCAAAAGTTGATGTGTAGTAGAATGTCCATGACGGAAACCAAATTGTTCATCAGGGAAAATAGAATTCTGATTAATGTGAATCATCATTCTATTCAAAATAACTCTCTCAAATAGTTTACTTAAAGAAGGAAGCAAACTAATTGGTCGATAACTTGATGGCTCTGAAGCACTTTTTCCAGGTTTCAAAATTGGAGTTACTTTGGCATTTTTCCATTTATTGGGAAAATAAGCCAAGTGAAAACATTTGTTGAAGATTTTAACTAAAAAATTTAAAGTGCTTTCAGGCAACTTTTTAATAAGAATATAGAAAATCCCATCTTCCCCCGGAGCTTTCATATTTTTAAATTTTTTGAAAATCAATTTAAGTTCATCAATATTTGTCTCACAAGAACTTTCAAACACATTTTGCTTTGAAAGAATATCATCAAATTCTAGGGAAATTTGAGCGTCAATAGGACTAACAACGTTTAAATTAAAATCATGAGCAGACTCAAATTGTTGGGCTAATTTTTGAGCTTTTTCTGAATTAGTTAAAAGAAGTTTATCCCCATCTTTCAAAGTAGGAATTGGCTTCTGGGGCTTTTTCAGAATTTTAGTTAATTTCCAAAATGGCTTTGAGTAGGGTTTTATGTCCTCTACTGCTTTAGCAAAATTTTCATTACGAATGAAATTTAAACGACGTTTGATCTCTTTTTGAAGGTCGCAATAAATTAATTTCAAATAAGGATCCCTAGTTCGTTGAAATTGGCGCCGACGAATGTTTTTCAGTCGTATCAAAAACTGAAGATCATCATCAATTAAAGGTTGATTAAATTTTTGTTTAACTTTAGGTATTGAAGCGGCTCTAGCATTGACTATTGAAGTTGTCAAATTTTCTACAGCCAAATCAATATCTTCTATTGAATTCAGTGGAACGTTTACATCTAAATTACGTTCAATAAAATTCATATATCGCTCCCAGTTAGCCTTTTGAAAATTAAAAGTTGATTTTAAAGGGTTTTCGATGGGACTTTGGGCTAAAGAGAAAGTTACTGGAAGGTGGTCTGAATCGAGGTCCGCATGAGTAACTAATTGACTACAATGCTCGCCTAAATCCGTTAGAACCAAATCAATTGTGGAGGGATTTCTAATTGAAGAAAAACAAGTATGCCCATTAGGATATTCAACAGTATAATAACCTGCAGAGCAGTCATTAAACAAAATATTCCCATTAGAATTTGATGAAATATTATTCCAAGATCGGTGTTTTGCATTAAAGTCACCAATAATAAAAAATTTAGATTTATTTCTGGTGAGTTTTTGTAAATCTCCCTTTAAAAAATTTTTCTGTTCGCCGCTGCATTGAAAAGGCAAATATGCGGCAACAATTATAATTTTCCCCATAGAAGTTTCTAATTCAATTCCAATTGTTTCTAAGACTTTTGTATTGAAAGAAGGAAGAAGTCTAAATTTGAGACGACTATTGATGACAATAGCTACACCCCCACCTTGTCGATCAAGTCGATCATTTCGTAAAATTTTAAAGAAAGCATTGCTTTTCAAGTTATTGTCTGGCTTTAAAAAAGTTTCAGTGATGGCAGCAATATGTATGTTTTGAGTTTTCAAAAATAAAAAGAATTCATCTTGGTTAGCCAGCAAAGATCTAGCGTTCCAATTCATAATATTTAAACATCTATTTGGATCCATGAGGGAATCGTAAAGTCATAATAATTTTGTTAGCATAATTAAAAGAAGTTTGAAAAGCTTCAAACATTGAATTTGCTTTCAACATAAGTTGCATCATTTCCATTAAATTTTGATGCAAAAATTTTAATTTTTCCTCAGTAATCTCACCCAAATCAACAAAATTGTTAGGATCAGAAAATGAAGGAGAAGAACAAGTATTTGAATTTCGGGGATTTTCCCAAGCCTTCGCATGAACGTTGAGACTTGGTTTTTTCCCATTTTTATTAGTTAAACCTGAAGAGGGAATCCCATTTTCAACCACCTCTGAGAACGATAAACAACGAGTCTGGGGCGCAGAATCAGCCCAGGTAACATTAAATTCACTTCGGGTATTACCCAGCCGTGATTCCAATGTAGGCCGAGGCTGACCGCGAACAGGCAGGTTGTTTGCCGGCCCGACGTGTGAAGACGAAAAAGAGGAAGGAGGAGAAGAAACTTTTCTGGAAACTTTGGGATTTTTCCTAGAAGCAATAATTTTTGCCCTGATGGGACAGTCTAGAGAATTCGAGGAATGATTACCTGCGCAATTCGCACACTTAAAAAATTCTGTTTTTGGCTTATCACCACCAAAAAGGCATTTAGATTTTTCATGATCGAATGAGCCGCAAAACATGCATCTGGCATTCATTCTACAATTTTTAGTGCCGTGACAAAAAGCTTGACAACGACGACATTGCGTAATATTTTGTAAAAAATTGGTAGTAGATTTACGAAAAGGTTCAAATTTTACTCGACAATGAAACATAAGACGAGCCTTTTCCAGAATTTTTAAATTATTAACCTGATCCTTTTTAAAATGGATCAAATAAAGTTCAGGAGCAAACAGACACTACTGGTATTATTCGTGTTGGTTCTTTTCCTCATTTGAATTACTTGAATTGGAGAAAAACCTAACAAAGAATTTAATTCAGCTGTGATCTCATCCGGTGTCTGATCGCCAGTGAGACCACGAAGTACAACTTTAAATGGACGATCACTTCTAGTGTCGTACGTAAAAAATTGGTGTTTTTTATTATTCAAATAATTTAAAACCTTTTGAAAATCATTAAAAGATTCCGCCAATATACGAGCAGTTCCCCTTCGACCGATCTGAAAAGAAATCTTCACATCCTTGACGGAAGTGACGATTTCTTTTCGAAAGGCATTGAAGTCAGGAATCGTGACCGTTATTGGTGGAATCTTTTCGTTTTTAAGAGTATAAGAAGAAGAAGGTTTCTTAGTACTCTTATCAGAATTAAATATGAATATTTCCTCGTCACCGATGTTATGAAGGACATCGAATGAATTGGAAATTTCAACTTTTTTGGGCGATGGACCTGAATTAGGTTCGGCAATCCGTTTTCTTCCGGCCCTTGACCCGGCCGATGACTTCCCCATGCTGGAAAGAAAAGAGAAAATATGAATAAAAGAAAATGAAAATAATTTTAGCACTGAAAAGTGCTGATTGAAATACAGGTAAGGAAAAAATAAATAATGTAAAATGTTCCTGCAGGTACACAGCAACGATACGATGCTCCGGCGTACGTGTTGACGGCTCAACGGTACAGATGGAAGTGAACCCTTGATCTTTGCTCTATGATTGCAAAAGCCACATTTTGCTAAAACCAGAATCTTTCAGTTGAAAATTGTATCTATTTACAAAGGGTTAATACTCGCTGTTTGAGTTTCGCAATCGAACTGGTCTCGGATCGTTTGCCATTTACCGTGTTGGGGAAAATTTTCTACATTTTCCGCTCTCAACGATTGAACCAACATTATTCGAAAGGGTAAGAAGGAAGGAGGTCTCACTGGGTTCCTGGGGGTGGTTGAGGGCGTTTATCAATGTTTAGTGTAGTTTCTGCTGTGTATGCAAGTTTATGAACTCTTTGGCCCGTCTCCATTTTCCAGCTTCAACTTCTTCCCCGAGCGATTGCAATGGAGCTGGGTGCTGCGGGTGGTGAAATTTAATGTACCGCGAAATGCGGTTTATGAGTAAGTGAGCGTATCGGTGCCATTATGGAGTCGAGAAGAACCGTTCTTTACTGGGGCATATATAGTATATTGTTGAACATCCCTACACTACACACACACCCTCCCAGAAGGCTTTTGTTAGTTGTTAGTCGTTGATTGCTGGAAACGAACTCTCCCATTCACATGTGATAAAAGCAGGGGAAAAAGGCGGACGGGAAGAACTTTGAAATGAGGAGGAACAGTTTTCTATTTCATATTATATTGATAATGGAGCGTTTTGCGGCTGACAGGAAACTTGGTACCTTTCGCCGACTCCATGATCCTAGTATCGATAGTTTTGTGGGAAATTTTGTGCGGTTCTTGTGGTTTTGACATTGGCATAAAAGGGAAACCACAACGGCACGGATGAGGTTTAAGCCGAAACGATACGATTGAATTGGGAAATTTAGATATAAAAATACGGTAAGTGAGCGTTTTTTGGCCAGGTTTTTTACATTTTTAATGACCAAGCAAAATCTCCTATTCTTAGGTTTTAAAAGTCTTGAAAGAAAAACTGCTCGCCTGGAACCCATCAAACTTAATTCAAAATGGTATTTCTACAGATAACCGATGTTTTTGATTTCCAAACCATGGCAAAAATAGGGAATTTTGTTGAAATCCATTCACTTTCACATTTCAAAGCTAAAAAATCGATAACTTTCTAGCTAGAACAATATTTAAACATTGAACGATTTGCTTCTGACAATCTGACAGTAATGCTAGTTATTTTTCAAAAAAAAGAGCACTCTGAATGTTGGGTAGGAGCCAGAGGTGCCAGGTGGTTTTGTCAAAAATCAGGACACAGCGATGGAAAAAATCAGGATTCGACAGGACACCTCTAAATTGATGAAAATAACATGCAGCTCTGCTTAGATTGCATGAATGAAAGCGAAATACAGGTACCTCAGTTTATGCAACTGAAGCGGCTGGCCTGCAGTTTATATTGAAAATCACCATTTCAACATCAACTGAACCAAAAATTATCACCGGTTGAACTCTTTCATTCCGGATTTTTTTTTTAATGTTCTCATATACTTGTTAATATAATTGTTAATATACTTGTTAATATACTTGTTGAAAACCAGGACAAATCCGGAAATTTTCTAGACAATTTTACAAAAATTGGGATAATTCAAGCGTTTTTTTTAATTTCAGGACAAATTCTGAAGAATCAGGACACCTGGCACCTCTGGTAGGAGCCATCATATGCTAGAATCTAGCTGGCGTGTTTTCCTATACACGGAAGTGTTTTCGAAGCATTGGTTTTCGATTGCCGTGAATGTTGGTAAAACGGGATTTTTGCCAATCATTCATGCGTGAGTTCTTTCAGGGAAGCCTGATCGGCAGAAAGCAGACTAGAGAAATGCACATTTGGTGACCATGGCAGGTATGAGTCAAAATGGGAGATGATAACCAATCAGTAGCGCCACAAAATTCTAGTAGAATATTACATAGAACATTTGGGAAAATTCTGAGAACAGGCATGTATTTAAAAGAAAATAAGTTTCTCATGTTATTTTTTATCATTATTGAGCAAAATTTTGTTATAAGAAGGTACTTGCAAGACACGCCGACGGAAAAACATAGATTTTTCTACAAAAAATAACGAAAAATGCGCAAACAGCTCTCACATAAGAGCAGACATTTCGGAAGTGCATTTTTCATAAATGGAATACGACTCTTGAATAAATCTATAAAAAAAATCTAAATAATTTAAATCTTCTTGCTGTACAATAAACAACTCAAACACTCCGTTGATTCTGAAAAAGAAATCTTCAAATTTTTGACTATGGTTAACAGAAAACAGGATAAAATTCCAATTTCTTCTACCAGTTATCTTCCATGTTTGAATGCTTTCCAAAACAGAGCTTTCATAAATTTAGCTTACAAATATCTTCAATATTTATATTGAATGTAATTTTTTTGTGAAAATATCACTTTTTCATTCAAAAACTACCAAAATACTAAGGGATGTTTTCAATGGCAAGAAAAACACCAGGTTTTGAAACTCAATTTACCGCTTAGTATCTATCAATATTTTTTCAAAAGCTGTTCAAAATACTAGAAAAAGTCCTGAAAATGATACTACTTACTTTTAGGAGAGCCATGATAAAATAAGTTTAAAATTCATTGAAAATTTTCACCTTTTTGTTTACATTTTTTCCAAATTACAAAACGTCAAAGATTCATGTGGCAACATTCATTTGGCAAACATACACGCCAAAAACATTTTACACATAATGGATTAAAATAAAATCAAATAAGTTACACAATTTTGATTGAATAAATCCGGTAAATTCTTTTGAAAAAGATAAAAAAATACTTGAAATGGTAAAAAAAAAGAAAATTTTACAAGCTACAATAAAAATTTGTCACATTTGTAAAAAGTTTAAATGCGTAAGTGCGGAAAATTTAAAAAAAAGTGAAGAGGGCAGCTGGAACAGGAGATGAAAAGTTCAAGGGATTGAGAGGACAGTTGAGTTGAGACAGAGACAGACAGCGAGTTGAGAAGAAAAGAAACTGCAATCAAAGTGAGTTGAGAGAACAGCTTGGAATTGTTACAAAAAGCGAGTGGAGAGGACAGTTTGAAATTTTAGCACAAAGCAAGTTGAGAGGACAGCTTTTAAAAAAAAATGCAATACAAACGAGTTGAAAAGACCGCTTGGAATTGTAACACAAAGCGAGTTGAGAGTACAGCTTTGAGAAAAAAAAAATACAATTTCAGCGTGTTGAGAAGACAGCTTGAAATTATAACACAAAGCACGTTGAGAGGACAGCTTTGAAAAAAAGTGCAATTTATGTTAGTTGAGAGGACAGCTTGGAATTGTCAAACAAAGCGAGTTGGGAGGACAGCTTTGTAAAAAAAAAATCGATTCAAACGAGCTGAGAGGACAGCTTGGAATTGTAACACAAGGTGGGTTAAGGCGACAGGTTTAAGGAAAAAATGCTATTCAACCGAGTTGAGAGCACAGCTTTGGAAAAAAATACAATTCAAGCGTGTTGAGAGAACAGCTTGCAATTTTTCAACAAAGCTAGTTGAGAGGACAGCTTTGGGACAAAAAAAAAACAATTTAAGCGTGTAGAGTAGACAGCTTGGAATTGTAACATATGCGAGTTGAGGGGACAGCTTTGGGAAAAAATACAATTTAAGTGTATTGAGAGAACAGCTTGGAATAGCTTGGAAGCTTTAGGAAAAAAAAAAATTAAGTGCGTTAAGAGGACAGCTTAGAATTGATACACAAAGCGAGTTGAGAGAACAGCTTAAGGGAAAAAATACAAGCTAGTTGAGAGGACAGCTTTGAGGAAAAATACAATTTAAGCGAGTTGCGAGGACAGTTTGGAATTGTAACGCAAAGCGAGTAAAGACGACAGCTTTGGGGAAAAAAATACAATTTAAGCGTGTTTAGAGGATAGCTTTGATGTTACACAAATCGAGTTGAGAGGACAGCTTTTGGAATTAATGCAATTCAAGCGAGTTGAGAGGAAAGTTTGGAATTGTTACACAAAGCAAATTGAAAGGACAGCTTTGGGGAAAAAAATGCAATTTAAGCAAGTTGCGAGAACAGCTTGAAATTGTAACACAAAGCGAATTGAGAGGACAGCTTTGGGGAAAAATACAATTTAAGCAAGTTGAGAGGACAGTTTGGAATTGTTAAACAAAGCGAGTTGAGAGGACAGCTTGGGACAAAAATGAAATTCAAGCGAGTTGACTGGACAGTTTGGAATTGTTACACAAAGCAAGTTGAGAGGACAGCTTTTCAAAAAATGCAATACAAGCGAGTTGAGAGGGCCACTTGGAATTGTAGCACAAACCAAGTTGAGAAGACAGCTTTGGGAAAAAATACAATTTAAGCGTGTTTAGAGGATAGCTTTGATGTTAGAAAAATCGAGTAGAGAGGACAGTTTTTGGAAAAAATGCAATTCAAGCGAGTTGCAAGGACAGTTTGGAATTGTAACGCAAAGCGAGTTGAGAGAACAGCTTTGGAAAAAAATACAATTTGAGCGTGTTTAGAGGATAGCTTTGATGTTAGACAAATCGAGTAGAGAGGACAGTTTTTGGAAAAAATGCAATTCAAGCAAGTTGAGAGGACAATTTGGAATTTTTATACAAAGCGAATTGAAAGAAGTGCTTTGGGAAAAAAAAATTAATTCAAGCGAGTTGAGAGAACAGCTTGAAATTGAAGCACAAAGTGAATTGAGAGGACAGCTTTGGAAAAAATGCAAATTAAGCGACTTGAGAGAAAGGTTTGGAATTTAAACACAAACTCGCTTTGGAACAGCTTTGGAAAAAAAAATGCAAATCAAGTGAGTTTGAGAGGACTGTTGGGAATTGTAATTCAAAGCAAGTTGAGAGGACAGCTTTAAAAAAAATGCAATTCAAGCGAGTTAAGAAGACAGCTTTGAAAATATAAAATTCAAGTACGTTGATAGGGCAGCTTGGAATTGTCACACAAAGCGAGTTGAGAGGACAGCTTTGGAAACAAAATTTAAGCGTGCTGAGAGAACAGCTCAGATGTAACACAAAGCGAGTTGAGAGGACACTTTTGAGTAAAAATACAATTTAAGCGAGTTGCGAGGACAGTTTGGAATTGTAACGCAAAGCGAGTAAAGACGACAGCTTTGGGGAAAAAATACAATTTAAGCGTGTTTAGAGGATAGCTTTGATGTTACACAAATCGAGTTGAGAGGACAGCTTTGAGGAAAAAAGCAATTCAAGCGAGTTGAGAGAACAGTTTGAATTGAAACACAAACTGAGTTGAAAGGACAGCTTTGAGAAAAAAAACAATTTAAGCGTGTTGAGAAGACAGCTTTGAATTTGTAAGACAAAGCGAGTTGAGAGGGCAGCTTTGAGAAAAAAAATGCAATTCAAGCAGGTTGAGAGGACAGCTTGGAAATGTTACAAAGCGAGTTAAGAAGGCAGCTTTGGAAAAAAAAAATCTATCGCGTTAAGAGGACAGCTTTGAATTGTAACACAAAGCTCGCTGAGAGGACAGCTTTGGAAAAAAATAGCTGTGAAGATGTTTTAAAATTGTAACACAAAGCGAGTTGAGAGGACAGCTCTGGAAAAAAAATGCAGTTTAAGCGAGTTGAAAGGACATTTTTTTAATTGTAGCAAAGAGCGAATTGAGAGTACAGCTTTAAAAAAAGTGCAATTCATGCGAGTTGAGAGGACAGCTTGGAATTGTAAAACAAAGCGAGTCTAGAGGACAGCTTTGGGAAAAAATGCAAAACAAGCGAATTGAGAGGACAGTTTGAAATTGTAACACAAAGCGAGTTGAGAGGACAACTTTGACTAAAAAAATACAATTTCACCGTGTTCAAAGGAAAGCTTTGATGTTACACAAAGCGTGTTGGGAAGACAGCTTTGGAAAAAAAATACAATGCAAGCGCGTTTAGAGAAAATCTTAGAACTGTAA
>NC_073691.1:17598576-17623576 GCF_029784155.1 Uranotaenia lowii | reverse complement strand
CAGACTAAGACATTTTTGAAGTTGGAAAAATCTTAGCTCTAAGACTAAGAACGTGAGACATGAGAACGTGAGATCTGAAACATTAAACCTGAGACATGAGACCTGAGACACGAGACATGAGACCTGAAACAAAAAACTTGAGACATAAGACATGAGACCGGAGGCATGAGACGAGAGCCATGAAACATAAGACCTAAGACATAAGATCTGAGATCTGAGAACTGTCACATAAGACCAGAGACCTGAGACATAAAACAAGAGACATGAGACAAGAAACCTGAGACCTTAGACATAGGGCATGAGACATGTCTCAGGTCTAAATTCTCGTGGCTCAGGTCTCATGTCTTAGGCCGATGACATAGTGAATACGATGCGATGCGATGCGGTGAATGCGGTTCAATGCGGTGAACCACATTTGATGAAAATGTATGTGAATCGCTTAAACCTGACATACTCAACGCGGCGAAGCAGATGTCAATTTGTTCCGCCGCTCGAGTTCGCGTAGGCTGCGTCCGTTGATTTTCCGCCAATTCGCATCGCATCGCACTCACTATGTCATCGGCCTTAGATCTCAGGTGTCGTGTCTTAACCCTCATCCGCATTAGATTTCATTACCCTAATTAGCACTAAGAGTGTCAATTTGACACTCCAAGCTAAAATCTTCATAACTCTTTTTATATCTAAACGATTACAATGAAACTTGTATCACCTTGTAATGTCAGTAAAATATGTTTAGAACATTCCCCCTTATTCTGCGCCGCGCGTGAGGTGACGATAGTCCAGTCACCCGATTCCAGTAGCCGCTTTAGGCGAGAAACGTCTTTCAGAATGAACTTCTGGAGTTCTTATCCTACACAGCAAAAAATTTCTAAAAGTACACGGAATCTAAAACACGAGTGATCTATTTTTTCTTGAGTGTAATTACAAAAAGATGTAATTTTAAACTTCTTTTTTTTTTTTTTATAATTCTTTATTTGAAACGGCTCATACCTTCAGGTTTTAAGGAGCCAAAATCGTTTTTGTTTTTACAATTGTTTGCTTAGCTTAACACTTTGAGTTTAAAGAAAAAGATGATAGAAAGGGAAATATGAAAATAAAAAGAATTATAGACGGAGATCGATAGCTTTTAGAAAAAGGTAAATTTCGAACATGTAGTCCAAGTCTAGCACAGCTAGCACGTCTCTCACTGGAACGTTAAGTGGTTTTCCTCGGGCCCGAAGGGAGTCTAATAAATTCGTTCTGGCGACAAGATGGACCTCACACGACCAGACAATATGCTCGATGTCATGGTAACCTTGGCCGCAACTACACAAATTGCTGCCAGCAATGTCAAAACGATAGAGTACCGCGTCTAAGGAATAATGATTGGACATGAGACGGGAAAATATACAAATAAAATCCCGACTCAAGTTCAATCTATTAAACCAGGGTTTAAGGCTTACCTTTGGGATAATCGAGTGAAGCCACCGACCCAACTCACCCTTGTCCCATTTGCGCTGCCAGTTGACAAGAGAATTTCTCCTAACTAAAAAGAAAAACTCGTTGAAGACGATCTCACGCTGATACGTGTCGCCTTCTGTCGCCCCCACCTTTGCCAGAGAGTCTGCCTTCTCATTACCCACTATCGAGCAATGGGAGGGAACCCAAACAAAGGTGATGGAGAAGCGACGTCTTGTTAAAGCACTCAAAATATCCCGTATCTTCTCAAGGAAGAACGGTGAGTGCTTTCCCGGTCTTATTGAGCGGATTGCTTCAACAGAGCTGAGACTATCTGTTACGATATAGTAGTGTCCCGCAGGCCGTGAAGCGATGGTGTCCAAAGCCCAAAAAATTGCTGCTAACTCTGCTATATACACAGAGCATGGTGACTGGAGATTATAAGATGCGCTGAACATTTCGTTGAACACTCCAAATCCTGTTGATTCCTCTATAAGTGAACCATCGGTAAAGTACATTTTATCAGCATCGACGTGTCTATATTTAGCATCGAAAATTCTGGGAATCAGAAGTGGGCGGTGGGAGTCCGGTATTCCACGAATTTCTTGCTGAATAGACAAATCAAACTGAACAGAAGAGTTGTCGTAGTCTGGGATGTAAACACGAGTTGGAGAATACGAAGAAGGATTTACCTGCATGGACATGAAGACATTTAAACTTCTTTCGATGTTATATTAGTCTATTTTCCAAAATTGAATAGAAATAAACTGTTTTGATTTAATTTTACACTGCATCATGCAAAAATCAACCAGTCAATGAAATTTATATCACAAACAGTGTAAAATTATATCTGTTTGATTTAAAATTGAATGCAAATATTTAAATTGTGCCTTTTTATATTTCAAGTTAGTTTGCGCGTCGGGCACAAAGTAAACAAGTCGGAAAATTATTCGGAAACGAGTCATTCAAAGGCGTAACTACAGGAGCACTTTAAGAGTATTTAAAGTAGTAAGTTTATGAGACGTGAAATAAAGAATATGGTTGAAACTAATTAGTTTTCTCTCCATTACAGCAAGGTCAGATTTTTCGCAGCGGCAGATATCCGACCAGTGATTATCCGGAAAAACTTTTGTCAGAACAATTCAAGTGTGCAGGATGCTGACCGAAAAAATATGATTTCCGGAACCATTCGAGGATGCTGATCATGCTGATTCGAAAACATCCCCGTTCTGGGAATCATCGGATGCAACAACAATATCAGCTTGACGCTTTCCGAATGGTTTTTTCATGTTCAGTTTTGGAAATAAATGTGAATTAAAAATGATACATGCGGCGTATTTATTCAAGACAAAAGCAAAAATCTCAATATTTAGAAAAAATATCAATATTTACGATAATAAATTTTAAAAATTTACATCCCTGTGTATTTTTACACGACGGCTTTTGTGATCCAATCTCGTGCATTGATTTCGATCTAAATTTACACGCCTCAAAAATTACATCCTCGAAAAAAATACACCGTGATAGAATTTTACATCAAAATCGATGTTCCGTTTTCGTGCATCGTTTTCGATCTAAATTTACACGAATTTTTCTTGCTGTGTAATCTAGTAGTCACCGTGAGTGACAAATCGATGCTTGTAGTGACGTTTACAGACGAGAATGGAACCTCTGTCACATCGGCTTCGGGAATAACGTGACAAGGCTTATGTGACTCCGACTTGACTCAACTATCGTCACGTCACGCGCGGCGCAGAATAAGGGGGATTATATATAGCTAAAGCTTAAAGTTTTCTCGTTATTCAGCATGAAAGAAAAAAAATCCGAAAAAACATGCCTCCGGAAAACTGCTGTAGTTCATATATTACACGTCCAAAAAAATATTTGTCTTATGCATATGAAAGCTAAAGTTAATGTCTACAAAATCTAAAGACAACAAAATGTCAAAATTTGAATAAAATTTGTAATGATATTTTTTTTCAAAAACTCTACCACCGCTCAAATAGTTTTTACTAGCAATCTAATGAAAAGTAGGTTTTTCAGACCACTTTTTTGAACTTTTTGTGACCATTTCATTAAAAAAATAAAAATAAAAAATATTTCTTGGCTTCATGATGTAGACATTAACTTCAGCTTTCATATGCATAAAGCAAATATTTTTTGGACGTGCAATATATGAACTACAGCAGTTTTCCTGAGGCAAGTTTTTTCGGATTTTTTTTTTCTTTCATGCTGAATAACGAGAAAACTATAAGCTTTATGCTATATATAATTTTCTAAACATATTTAACTGACATTACAAAGTTTCTAGTGATATATGTTTTGTATGAAATTCAAAATAATTCAAACGAATTTAATAGATTTTACTTTTGGAGTGTCAAAATGACACTCTAAGTCGGAAAAGGGAGTTTTTTTTGTCCAGGCTTCTAAGGGTTCGTCCAAAATAAAGTAAAGATGCGATATTAAAGAACTTTTGAATTCATTTAGGCCCCGAAGAATTTTTTTTTTTTTTGAAGCTTCTGAAAAAAGTTACAAGCATTCATATGTGCTATAGTGTCAAAATGACACTCTAATGCGGATGAGGGTTAAGTGTCAAGTCTCAGGTCTCAGGTGTCATGTCGAAAGTCTCAGAAAAACCTTGCCAAGACATATTTTTTAAATTTTCCTAATATTTCGTTTGAACTAAAGGTTGGAAGCGGCGGCCTTAATACATTGGATAGGACTGCCGGGGCTTCCTAGGTCTGCGTGAAAGCTTGAGGTGATCCCTTAGCCCTGTCCGCCACGCGACAGCGTGGATGACAAAATGTCTTTCAAATTCGAACGCACAGCGTGAGGAGCAGGGATGCCAGGTGTTGAGGATAAAAAATCTGGGCAATTTCGAAAAAAAGTCTGTGTGTGTCTGTGCATAAGGAAGATTGCAAATTTGGTACCAAACAAGAAATTTCACGATGCGTGTGAGCGGGGGGGAGGGGGAGATACTGTGGTATTTAGGTTATTTTAGAGTTGAGACATATATAACAAACACTGTTTTCTTACACGTAACATGCCGATCTTATTCTAAAAAAAAAGTTTAATGAATGATTGATCAAATACCAATGAATACAAGCAAGATTTCAGTCTAATCTGGCACTTACGGATCAAATTTGATACATGAATATTGATTTCATCACTCAATTGTAAAAGTCTGTAAAATCTGGGCACTCTCAGCAAAAATCTGGGCAAAATCTGTGTCTGACCAATATCTGGACGAAGGGTCAAAAGTCTTGGTTTTACAGACAAATCTGGGCACCTGGCAACCCAGGTGAGGAGTCGGATACCAAAACGGTTTTTAAAGGACCATGGTTAATATTAAATCAATTAAAGTACCCAAACCAATTTGATCTCATAATACAAAGAACAATATTGGTTCTAAAAGAAATTTAGTTGGAAAATTTCAAACCTGTAGGTTCATTTAAAAAATCATTTTGAAAAAATAAACTTCGAATCATATGAAATTTACAAGAATTCATCAGAAAAAAAAACATATAAAAATACTAGAGAGAAAAATCTGGGATTTGTGTCATTCTGGGAAATGTTCCATTCTAGGAAAAAAAAATCTGGGAAACAAAATTCTAGTAAATGGTGCTCTGGGGAATTTTTTTTCTGGGAAATGGTTCATATTTGTAATTCTGGGGAAAATTCATTCTGGGCAAAAGTTTACGGGTAAATGGGATACAATCTGGCGATTTTCATGTGTCACCAGTGTATTATATTTTTCAACTGATTTTTGGCTGCGGCCTGCTTGAAATGCCTGTGTTAAAACATTATTAGGATAATTTCAATATTTTTTCAAAATTTTATTGGAATAAATCTACTCAGTGGTTGGCAAGTAGAGCTATTTCTCGGATCCATTTTTTCGACTTAGGGCCTTCAAGTGTTAATGGAAATTAAAATTTAAACTAATCGATCCTAAATTCCATTAAATTAGGTTTTCCGCCCTGCGAGGGATGAATTCAATAGGATTGGGCAAAGTCTAATAGAGAATTCGTTTTCAAGTGGTGGTGCACCGGGGCACTACCGGTAGTGCACTTTTTGCTGTTTTTATGCTCGTTTTTACGAAGAGTAGTCCAATGGTAGTGCACCATAAAGTGGACGGTGGAACACTCTGAAAATATTCGGTGTTGCTTGCGCTCTCACCAATACTATCATGAATTTTGACAGCACGTGGTTCCCGATGTAAACAAATATCAGCTGGTTGGTTTATTTATTTTTTTTTTTGTAATCTGAAAACGGAAATAGGTACTCGAACGAAGATGAGATTTGCGAGGAATAAACGTTCAAAATACCTTCAAGCTGGGGTAACTGCAGTCTAGCAGCAGCAGCAAGCATAGACCGCCCAGAATCAGCCGGTATTGCAGTTATCATCAGAGCCAGAGGCGAATCTACCAAGCAAAATAAATCTGAAATCTTCACAATTTAACATAATATATAAATTCATGCTAAAATTTTCATATTATTTAAAAGACAATGATCAACTAAAGTAAATTTCATTTCAATTTTCGAAGTCAAACGAAAACAAATACCAGCTGTAATTGATTTTTGACAGCTTGATGTTTTCTGTTGACACTGCCGATTTCACGAACACCAACAAAGGTGAGTGCAAAACTCGATTCATGCTCGTTTTCAGCGTGGATGGTGCAACACTTTCGGGTGGTGAAAACGAATACGGTATAAATTCACGCGTAATGGAATGAATTCCTTAAATCGAATACAAATGAACATCAACTTTATGGTTCATCCAGTTGTTTATTTTGGAGATACGAGTTTTTCTTTTAAATCTTTCTGTCGAAAAAGCTAGTTTTTGGATTGGTAAACTGTTGTGAAATTATTTAAAAAATGTTTCTCAGTTGTATTTCTATCTGTGGAACAGTTTAGAACTGTTGAAAGTTAAGGTAGGTGCTAATTTTCGAATATAATCTTGGTTATCAACTAGATTTCTTTTTACCTGTACCGGATACAAGATGTATAGTATATTCAATTAGTAAATTTAAATGCAAACAATCGTACTAATGCTCGAATTTTTCTTCAAGTTATTGTTGGAAACCGCAAAACTATGGATGGTAACCAAATACACAGTCGGAAACGGAAAGCTCCGAAACCACTATTTGAAGAGGTTGTTGTGAAGGAACCAATCGATAAAAACATTAGGTAAATTCTGAACTGTAGTTATGGAAGGAAATAGATTAAAATGTTTCCCAATATTAGAATGCTTCCAGAGTCGCAACCGTCCACCAGTAACAGCCGACGGCATCGAACGTCTCGTCACGTTCAGGTTGATCAAGAGGATTTCTATCGCTACGCTGTGGGAACAAAGAGCAAACTGAAAGCAGACGAGGATCCAATATTCCTTGCAGATAATGCTGTAATTGACTCGCAGTGTCGCTTCTGTTTGCGCAAAGTAGATAAGTCATATCTGAAGCTGATTGAGGGTGCTTTGAAGGCCAAAGTGCGATCAATGTTCAAGCTTAAAGTTCATCCCTACGATTCCTACCCATATGTGTGCATCAATTGTAACAATTACGTGCACGCAATGTTCGACTTCTATGAATCGGTCATAAAGTCTAAAATTTTGCTCAGAAGCGAGAAAGTTGAGCTTATTGAAGATAACAGCGAATGGGTATCGACAAAGCACGTGGCAGCAGCTGATACTTGCCGAGGAATATTGAGTCGACATCGGAATCATATTGAGCGAATATATGAAGCTTATGAATATCGCTCGAATGAACAAGAAAATTTTTCAGTTGAAAAAACAGAATCTTCTGCAGAAGACGAAAAAACTGTTACTAAAGAATTATCTTTGATTGAAGAGTGCGCGAATGAAGATGAAATTGGAGAAAACCTCGTCGAAGTAAAAGTTGAACCAGATCTTTCAGAGCATGATGATGACGTCGGTAATGGAAATGAAGACAACGACGATTGTGATCAATCCAATGATTCAGATACCGTAGATAATGAAAACGACGGAGACTATCAACCTGCGTCAAAATCTCCTAAAAACAAAATAAAGATTATCGATGAAACCAACAGCGAAAGTGATAATACAAACAATAGTGAAGCAGAAGCCACAGTAAAAGTTAAAAAGGGTAAACGGAGGAAAGGAACTTCGGAAGCGAAATCTAAAGTCAAGAAAAAACCTGGTGAACGAAAAGTTCGCAAACCTTACGAGAAGTATTTCGTGTGTACAATTTGTGGCAAAACTCTACATTCGGCGACGAAAGAAAGTCACATGAATCAGCACAGTGGTAAGCATTAAAATATAATAGTAACTAACTTTATGATCTATTCTATAAAGTTGATTGATATTCGTTTTCCCATTTTGCAAAGGTGTTCAACCGTACACGTGCCCACACGAGGGTTGTGGTGTGAAATTTTATGCCAAGGCACATCGCAACCGGCACATCAGTCGGTTCCACAATAAGAAAATTTGTGACATTTGCGGCTGTTCGGTGCTGAATTCTGCGGGCAGAATGAGGGACCATATGATGCATCACGCGACCACCGAGGAGGCAGTCGCGTGCGGTATTTGTGGTAAAAAGTTTTGGACCGAAAACTATCTGCGACGGCATATGATTATCCATACGGATTTATTCCCGCACGATTGTCGCTACTGCGGGAGGAAGTGAGTGGTGATCACCGGAGACCGAATAAGGCACTAAATACTTATTTTTATTCTAGATTCAAGCACAAAGCCAGCAAGGATACACATGAGAGAAATATGCATGAAAAAAAGAATGATTTTGGCCCCGTTGGTGATGCACGGAGTAATTCGAATGAAACGCAAGACCCTCCGTATATAAATCCAATTTGACAGTTTTAGTAAAAGTGCTTTGCTGAATAATTAATATTTAGAATATTTTAAAAGAAAATTTCCTTTGGAAAGTGGGTTTAACGCGTGCTTCCTCACAACCAGAAGAAAAATTACAAATTTTAATTAATCGTTGGTACCATATTGATTTTATATTGTTGATGTTAGTAAGATCACGTTGTTGCAGTTGGTGTAATGTAATCTGCGAAATGGGTTAAATGCGTTAAATGGGTTAAATGATTACTTCATGCTGCAGCAGTTCAGTAAGTTGAAGGTTCATTTTTGTTCATGCCGTTTATTTATGTCACAATGAACTGTGTCTATCTTCGTTTTTCACTATCTGCAAGGCGTCTCTGAAGAAAATGAAGAATGCAAGCAAAAACAAAATCCAAAAAATCACAACAATGTCTGACAGTCGCTTAAATTAATCTTCGTGAAATGTTTTGAAAGTGTTAATATTTCTTATCGTTCTTTATAGTTATTTTACTTTTAATAAGGCTTCATAATGGAGACACTAAATATTGGGCGCCGCAAACAGAAACCCGCGGATCCATTATTTGAAGAGGTTGTGATCAAAGAAGAACCGATCGAGAAGCACGATATGTAAGGGCTTCTATGTTTATAATGGAAAGAAACAGTAGCTATTATTATTTTGTCATATTACAGATTGATTCCAGAACCGAAATCCACATCGAATCAGAGCAAACGCCAGCGAACGTCACGCCATGTTCAGGTGGATCAAGAAGATTTCTACCGTTATGTGGTAGGAGCAAAGGTCAAACTAAAAGCAGACGAAGAACCGATATTTCTGCCGGACAGCGGAGTGGCCGATTCACAGTGTCGATTTTGCCTGCGTAAAGTCGACAAATGCTACCTAAAACTGATTGAAGGCGCGCTAAAGGTCAAGGTTAGATCGGTATTCAAGCTGAAAGTCCACCCTTACGATTCGTATCCGTACGTGTGTGTAAATTGTAGCAATCTCGTGCACGCAATGTTTGACTTTCAAGAATCGGTTATAAGATCTAAAATCTTGCTTAGAGGTGGAAAGGTTGAAACATGCGACAATGGCGACGATTGGGTTTCGTCGAAGCACGTTGCTGCCACAGATACCTGTCGCGTTATGGTGGAGCGACATAGGAATTTTATAGAACGAATGTATTACGAATATGAACAAAAATTGAATGGTGTAGAATATCCCTTAGTCAACATAACAGAGGAAGAAGGTACCATCCACAAGAAGGATGAAAATATTTCAAAAGACGACGAATCAGTAGAACCATTTGAATGTATGGCAGAAATTTTAGGTGAAGATAGAACACCAACTGAGGAAAATCCAGTACAAGTTAAAGTTGAACTGGAAAGCTCTGAGTTCAATGCAGCTGATTCAGCTGAAGAGAATAACAGCGGGAGGGAATCAAACGATTCTGTTCAACATGACGACAGTGATGCAGACTATCGACCTGACCTATCACGAAAAGGTTTATCGAAGCCAGTCTACACCAGTAGCAGTGAAGGTAGTGATACAGATGGAAGCCGTAAAGTGACTCAAGTTAAGCGCAAGAGAGGAAGACCGAAAAAAGTCGCTTCAGCGGCCAAACCTAAAGCGAAGAAGGAAAGGAAACCCTACGAGACACATTTCGTATGCAATGTGTGCGGAAAGACCTTACATTCGGCATCGAAAGAGAGTCATATGAATCAGCACAAAGGTGAGTGTATGAAAAAAAATGATAAAACTTCCCAATGGATTTTGTTCCCATCTATAAAACTTAACAGTAAAATTTGTAAACATTGTCCTCATACACAGGTGTACAACCGTATGCATGTCCCTACGAGAACTGTGGACAGAAATTTTACTCCAAAACTAACCGGAACCGGCATATCACCCGCATCCACAACAAAAAAGTGTGCGACATCTGTGGCCTCACCGTGATGAATTCGGTTGACAAAATTAAAGAGCACATGATGCACCACGAGACTGCCGAAGAATCGATTGCATGTAACATTTGCGGCAAGAAATTCTGGACCCACAAATACATGAGACGACACATGATCATCCACACTGACTTGTTCCCGTACGAATGTCAGTATTGCGGCCGGAAGTAAGTTCGAGTAATGGAAGTTTTTGTGAAATGATGTTAAAAAGTCATTTTTACCTTACAGGTTTAAACATAAAGCCAGCAAAGACACTCACGAGAAAAATATGCACGAAAAGAAACACGATTTCGGTAGCGCTATTGGTGCTGCTAGTAGTTCGGCAGTGTTCGATAATTCTATTGTGTAGATGTTGGCAGTATAATATAAGACCTACATAATTTCAACAACATTTATCTTTTAATCCATAGTGGGTCGATTCATAGACCATGTCACAATCCACTCTGAAATTTCATTTTAAATTAATGGTGAATGGTGATTTGGTTTGTCCTATAATCTCATTATCAGATACCATCAAGTATATACCACAAAGAACACGATTTCGACTTTTTGTTGAGCCACCAAGTACCTAGTACACAATGAGTATTGAAACCAGAGTTAGCTACAATCGCTTTTGATAAAATATTAATCTAATTGAGAAAGGACACATGAAATTCGAGAAAAATCGGCTAGAAACAAGAATGTTTTCGAGACAAGATATTTTATGTGGAATGTTTCGAAATGCAGTTTCGGACCAAGAACACAATTGTGAGGGAATTTGCAATAAATGGAACATATCTAATTATATTTCAAAACAATTCAGCATAAGCTTTTCATACAATCAATTTTAACCCAACATTTTGTAATATTTTGTTTAAATTGTGTCAGATTGCTATTTTCTATTAATTATTATTTTCGAAAAATTAATTCAGTTAAGTGTTTATTCCTGTACATCCCTACGAGCCTGATTCTTGCCTAGCGTTCAATAATGAATTTTGTGCTTGTTCATTGGTTCATTCATCGTAAGCAATAAGTGAAAAACACTGCAGCTGTCAGAATAAATTCGATCTCCAAGCTTGTTTAGTGGATTTCAAAGAACGGAGATATTTTTGAGGAAATTGGTCTAAAATCTGGTTCCTTTTCCGTCGGAAATTGTTTTAATTTGTTCGTGAACGTTTATGCTAGCTGAAGTGATCGAGAAAAAACTATTCTAGAACCAGTTGGTAAGGTTTTTATCATCGCAAATTTTCTTCCTTAATCCGACCATATTTGACTAACATTTGAGAAAGACCTATGTGGAAATTGTTTGACGATATTGGTTTTATTCATAGGCCTTTGATATTTTTGTTTTTTTGAATTACTTACTTCCTTTTTGCCTCAGTTTAAAAGCTCTAGAGAATAATGGATGAAGAACCGATAAGTCCCAAGCTCGAACGAGAAATCGATGTAGTAGGGCCCTCATTCGAAGAGGTCGTTGTAAAGCTCGATCCTGACGAATGTCCTTTGATGTTAGATGAAAACACTTCGCTGCGTTCAATGCGTCGAAAAAGGTTTATTTACTCATATTTGGTCCCAATTTCATAGCAGCTCTACAACCCTATATTCGTTACAGAAGAGACTCATCCAGAGGGGATTCTCCGATCCAGCGAAAACATCACCGACATGATGCCGTACCGGAACCTAAACAAATTGTTCGTCAAACACAAACCCGCGGAGTGCAGGTGACGAATGACGAACTCGATGCATTTTGGGAAAAAATGAAGCTCAAATCGACGAGGATTACGGACTGTGGAACAAGCATCCGTGAGCCAGAGGAAAAAATTCCACCGCAATGTCGATTTTGTTTGCACCGGTTACCCCAGAGCTCGCTCAAACTGATTGACACCAAGCTGAGGGTGAAGGTACGGAACGCTTTGCACATTAAACGTTTCACTCAGGATGCGTTCGCCTTTGTTTGTGAAATTTGTTACAATTTGGTGGAATGTTTTTTGAATTTTCGGGAATCGATCGCGAAATCGGTTGTTTTGCTTGCCAATACTAGGATAACTTTTGAGGAGCAAAGTTGGTTAACACCTGAGCATCAGTCTGCTATTGGTCTCTGCAAATCGCTGACGGAGCAGCACCGGAGAAAAATCGATGATGAATATACTCGCTACACGAACTTGCATCCTCCTTCACCGGAAGAGCTTCCGATACCGAAAAGAGAAATCGCTCCATACGAAAGTGACCATGATTATAACGATACAGCATCCGTGGAACGTGCAGATTCTGCCAATGACAATGACAATGATAACGAGACAAAAGATGAAGAAGAAGATGAACCAGTTGCTGCAAAACATATGGAAGACTCGGATTATATGGATGCCTCGGATCGACTTGAGATAAAGACTTCGGCATCGGACAATCTCGAGGAAGCTGATAATTTTAGTGACCCGGACAAATATGACGATACAGCAGGCAGATTTGATGATTCGGATATCGACGACTCGGATTATGAAGAGCCTGAACCGCCGAAAAAGAAGAGGGGCAGGCCCCCCAAGATAAAATCGAACGATTCAAACATCAAGTCATCAAGTAGGGAAAAATGGTTAGATGATGAAGATTCACCGCCAAAAAAGAAACGGGGTCGAAAACCAGGATCTAAAAATAAAGTTAAGGATCCATCGGAAGTTAAAATCAAAACACCTAAAATAAAGAAAGAGCCCAAGCCAAGAAGAAAACTGGATCGGTTGGAAACACACACCCTATGTGATACCTGTGGCAAAACTATTCATATTCATTCTAAGGAACCGCATATGAACCAACACCTTGGTAAGTAGCAAGCAACAAATTCTGGCGATCATTTCTAACCTGTTGCTACGTTTCTCGTTTGAAGGTATCAAGCCCTACTCCTGTCCGATAGAAGGTTGTGATCTGACATTCTACGGGAAATATCTGCGTCATCGACATGTGAAACGGATGCATGGGGTTGATGGAGGGGCCCTGAGCCACGAATGTGATATCTGTGGCAAAATAATTCGCGGTCCAAAGAGTTTGCTAAATCAACATAAAATACGGCACGCGCAAACGGAGAAATCTCATGTGTGTGAAATTTGCGGCACCGGCTTCTGGATGCCGAAGTATCTCCGGCGGCACATGATTATCCATACGGATCTGTTCCCGTACAGTTGTCAGTATTGTGGAAAAAAGTATGTGAACTGACTTCAATTCCGTTCAGACAAATTATAGTTTAAATTTATTTCATTGCAGATTCAAACATAAAGCAAGCAAGGATACTCATGAGAAAAATGTGCACGAAAAGAAGAATAATTGTGCAAACTTTGTTGTTGAAGAACAGCTTTGGACCGGAGAGGGTGATGCTCCCGTGGAAGAACAGAACACAAAAGTATTTCCGACGGGATTTAACTAAGCGACTAGAAAGTGGCATTTCATTGTAATTGATAAGGATTAAAGTATTTGATGTCTACTCTTAAATACGTTTGATTAATTTTGATGATTATATTTTCGACTTTGTATTGATTAAACAACCTCAGACAGGATCAATGCTATGACATTCAGAATGCAAATAGCAAATCAATATTATGAAAACCCAAATAAGTTGTACCGCTGTCCGCGGTTTTCAGCGGAATAGTGTTTGGCGGTTTACCATTTGGCAAATGGACATAAAACGTGACATGTCTATTGGCGGTTTACAATTTGGCAAATGGCAATGTAGGCGGTGTTAAATTTTAAGGCCATTTCGCGATTTTTCTTTTTGGCTGTATGGAACATTTCGCGGTAGATATTTACTAAAAAATATATCTCCTAAGCAAATGTTGCATCCCAATTTTTTGGTTTTGGTTTTTTAGGTTTACTCAAAGATCTAGGAAGCCCGCTTGTTTTAATGTTTAGTTACTCAGATGTCTATTATCTGTTCCGCCTAATGGACTTATTCACAAATTTACAATACCGCACAGTGTTAGAAACCGCTGAATGCCAAACTTCTAAAAGGACCAAATGACAAACCGCCAAACATTACAATGGTATTGCACACACATCTTGAATTGAAACGCTGATTTATAGCCAATCTAGGTATACGTACAAAGTCTGTTTCAAATAATCAGTTTGAAGATTTCAAAGTTTCATTTAGCCAGAAGCTTATAGGTATTTTCTTGTTACAGTCATCTGGTGGATAGTTCTATAAATTTTTTGAATACTTACATAATTGCGACAGGCTTTCAAGCTGCGTTTCAGCATACATTTAGGCTGATGTCATGCTGAAGCAACTAGCAACGCAACGCAACGTTCCAATAAGATTGCGTTGCAACGCATTGGTATGTCATGCTGGCGCGACCTGTGACTTTGAAATTCCCTACAAATCATCACTTCTCTACATCTGATAATGCTTTGAATCGTCTCCTTTCTTTCGGGAGCCATCAAAAACTCATCAAATCACGACCCGGATTGCAAGAATGCCAAAATTTGAACCGACAAAATTCCTTGTTTTTTTGCCGGAACTAAGAATTCATGAAAATTTTCTCGCCGATAGGGCTTTTGCTACACACACATACAAGAGGTCTGTTGGGCACACATCAGTGGTTTTTGTATGCGGAAATGGCAAAATTTAGCTAAAATATTGTTTAAAATTTAAATGAATGCGCCTTTCTCTAAAAAAAAGTGTCAATAAGCATATTTTGAATCATTGGCTAACAAATTGAATCAATTTGGTGAATATTTGATTGAGTAGCAGTGCAGAAACTAGCAGAACAAAATGGAAAAACATGACTATTATGTTTGAAAGGTACATTCAACGGTTCCCCCAGATCTTTTGTTTAAGTTTTCGGGTATATCTTTTAGAATATCTAACTCGCAAGATGAAGGAATATCTAACTCGCAAGATGTTTTCATTGCGAAATTTATAAAGATCTTTAGCAATATTTCCTCTGCATCCTCAGGAAACAGTCGTATCCTACACAAAATCTTAATTTTTTCAAAGCATCTCGCTCGAAATCAGAAAACAAAATTGCGAACAAATAAACAAAGGCACTGGCTCCTTAAAAATGTGCTGCTTATTGAAAAACTTTCTATAGTTTTCATAAATAAATTTGAAAACTAACTTTCTTCCTTCGAATCGTATTCATTTTGCATTAAGCTGTGTTGTTTGTTTGCCCAACGGCTTACTAATACTAATGCACTGTGCAAATGCCCTATTGTGCTTAAAACCCGGAATCACTGCTTCAAATCGAAAAAAAACAATATTCCTATTGGATTTCCTACTAGTCGCGCTACAAAACACATTGGCATCAGATTGGTCGCGCTATACAAAGCGACCAGTATGACAGGTCTGCGCGATTTCCATGGAGATCAAATGAGAGCTGGTTAGTCGTGTGAACGTTGCGTTGTAGGTCGCGTTGCTAGTTGCGTTTTCTGTAGAAGCTTCCAATGTATGCTGTTTGCAATGAAACTTGCATACAAGTTTCCGTTGAAATAAAAATTATTAGCGCTGAAAATTTTGTTCTACAAGTTGTAATTTCAAAATAGAAAAATATAGGGACTCACCTTAAAATTCGGTCGACAGTCTGAAGCCCAACATTCGTCTCAAGAATAAGGAGAAAATTTCTTGTAATTTCGGTCGAACCGATTGACCGGAGGGCATAGTACCAGCCCCTCCGGCTCAGCCACTTCAATCCAACAATCTTGACTTCTTTCACACTTTACGGTATACTTCACTTCACTTCACATAATTAAAAACTTTAAATAGACATTTTTTACCAAGCAACCGTATTTCATTTTTAAATTCTTCTTCTTCTTCTTCTACTTGAGCTGCTTCACGGGCAGCTCGGGATAAGGGCCAGTGCATTTTTAAATAACAAATTTGTTTTTCGGATAAATTTTTAAAATTTGGAAACCGGAAAATTTGCGTCACTATCGGTTCAGAATTTTAACGGGTTTACTCTGCCAGTGCTCCCAGTAACTCTCAATAGAAACCAAAGCATACAGTCAGAAATGAAAAAGAAATATACAAAATATTATTTTTCAGGTATTTATTTATTTCTTGCCGAAAAATATAATATATTATCGGTTATTAAAATTTTTGCATTGAGATTGAGATTGAAGCAACATCTTGCGATAGAAAAAAAATGTTGAAGCTATAGACTTTAAAGAACTCACGGTTATTAAAATTTATGCATTGAATCCTTTCTTGGCAAGAACTGATTTATACCTTTTAAACCTAATCGTCAGAGAAATAACAGAATCTAGAAAACTAATTATTTGTATATTGTTTTCATTTCTCAGTGTAGGCTTAGCGGGCATACGCAAATCTTATAACTATATTTGCTATATATAGCTACTTTATAGCTATGTTTATATGAACAGTCACAATTTCTGGAGGGTTTCGATAATCGTCTTGATTTTTGAGGTAGAGTTTTTTCATATGCGGGTATAGGCTTAATGATAACATGGAAACGTATGGTACTGTTGTCTACGTTTCTTCCTCCCTGTGTTCCAGTTGTCTCTGCGTCCAATACTGCACAGTGGGCCCGGCCAAGTTAAGATGAGTAGTAAATGTACTTTTACTACTCACCGGGATGCTGACAAGATCTGGCTGTGTATGTATCATAAGCATAAGCATAAGCATAAGCATGCGGGTATAGGCTTAATGATATTTTCGATATTTTAACGATTTTAAAATTCGTTCGTAAAAACTAAAATTTCATTAAAACTGGCAGCATCGCACGATAAATCCTGAATGAACCGAATGAAGGTGTTCATTTCACCAAATATGCATACTGCGACAGGCTGTCAAATTCTTCTTAGTCCGACACAATAATCCTCTTTCAGTTCTTTTTTGGTTAACGTTCATTTTTTTTCAATAAACAGTTTTATACTGTTTTATAGTCCTTTTTTCAAAACATTGTTCTGAAAATTCATGTTATCTTTTGACCCTGAGAAAGGTACATGGATTTTCCACCATTTTTCTCCGTTAGAATTTTACGTTTCTTATTAAAATCACTGTTAAAATGGTACTACGTAATTAGTGGACGACCAACAAAAAACGTCAATATATTTTGTTGTTGATGCCTGGCTAAAAAAATCAGAAATAATTTCTGATTATTGTAAAAAAAGTTTATTAAAACTGTTTATATAAACAAATTTACCGGAAAAATGGAATAGAAGTAACTGGATTTTGCGTGAAGATGTAAGTTCTGAATATTTTTAAATTTTGGCAATGTATTCTCACCACTTTTTATTTCAGATTTTAAAGCGTTTCAAAGGTTGCAGAGATTTATGAATTAAGAAGTTTACGATGGCAGTTTCTGAAAATTATGTTTTGAAAGACTTGTTAATCGAATCTAATTATGAGCAGATGCCAATAAAGGAAGAATCGAGCGAATCGCCGTATGAGGCATTTGACTCTCCTACAGGAGATTACAAAAGGTAATGTTTAATGTATATTATTGATATTGTTAGGACTTAGGACTCTTAACTTAGTACGGGAGCCTGTCAGTTATAAACTATAGTTCAGGTTAAGGATATGTATTTTTTTTATAATTTAGAAACATTCTACTCTCGAGCTTAATTTGTTATCTATTTCTTAGAGCGTGCCTGCTCGGTACAACTAAAATACCGAAAGCGTCCTCGTCCCAGTGTCGCATGTGCCTCCGTAAGGTACCGGTAGAATATTTGGCGCCCTTAGACGGTACCTGCCTGAGCAATTTTGAATCATTTTTTGCCTGTGTTATCGACGCGACCAATCAATTTGTCTGCGATAACTGCACCAATCTAATGGACATACTGGTAAACTTCAAACAGGCTGTTTTAGATGCCAATCGTATACTGGAGTACGGGTCATTTACCTTGCAAGGCAGTTTCTGGCAAGACCCGGATAACGTGGAGGCAGTTGCGAAAAGTCGTATTATGGTCGAGTACCATCTGCAGGAGTTGAATTCAATGGTCGAGTGTTCGGTTGAAAACGTCGATGATGAAGAAAAAATGGAAATGTTTAGAGGATTCGACGATACACATCTTATTGCAAAAAAATCCGATTCTGACAGCTCTGAGGAAATGATTTACCGACACTATGACGATTCAGAAGATATTCAGTTAGAAGATTCAAATATGATACCAGGACCACCTGATGAGGAAATAGAAATTGAGTTCGAAGAAATTCCGATTGAAACGAAACCATCGATAAAACCAACATCATCCAAAACATCAGTGGCGAGTAAGAAACGTAAACCTCATAGAAAAGGAACTTCGGAACAGACAAGTTTAGAAAAACCTACCATTGAAAGTAAAAGTTCAAGAAATGAATCGAGCAATAAAGCTAAAAAATCGCATAAAAAAGCAACCGACGGTATGATCATTAACACAAAAAAGAAAAAAATACGCAAGCCGCTTACGTACAATCAAACGCATGTTTTGTGCGACTTTTGTGGCAAAACCATCCACATCATGACACGTGAGCATCACCTGAATGAACACAAAGGTTAGTCACATTTTCGCGTTCTGGTTCCAAACAAAAATATATTTTCCCCAACCCTTTTAGGTATTCAACCGTACCGTTGCGAAAAAGGCTGTGACCGAAGGTTTTACGGTGTGCTGCACAAGCAAAGACACGAGCATCGCATGCATGGAGGCAGTGATGGCGGGGCCAAAACACAGGAATGTGACATCTGCGGCAAGGTTATCAGAGGTTGCGTGAACGACCTGAACCTTCACAAAAAAGTGCACGAAGGCAAAGAGTTCAGGTGCGAGACGTGCGGCAAAACCTATACACAGCGCCGCTTTCTTTTGCGGCATCGCATCGTACACCTGGATGTCTACCGGTACGAGTGCAATTATTGCTCGAAAAAGTAAGTTTCAGTCTTTGTTCATTCAAGTAGTCGTAATTCTAATGCTTCTTGATTTAATTTTAGATTCAAATATAAAGCTAGCTTGAAGGGTCATGAAAAATCTGTTCATGAAAAAAAGTCCGTTTTGTCACAAAAGATGTAACAATATTTTCTCCAATACTTCATCAGTTCTGCGAGAAAAAAAACCCAATACTTTAAGGAAGGAATAAAACCCATTTTGACATTTGAACTTGAGGGCGAATTCATTAGCACATTTGTTCGGTATAGACAACTTCGAAAAGCCGTTTGCTTGCTTGTTCAAATTGCCACATTCCATGGAAGGGATCATGACAAGAAAAGATAAGTACATCCTCAGAGCTATAGTTCACGTAGACAATATTGTTCGATGAAATACAAATACCAGGGCTAGAAGTTGGTAACTTTTTAGTAACTTTGTCACTTTTTTCAGGCTGGTCACTCAGAAGTAACTTTTTTTGAAATTTGGTTCCTTAAGTCACTATTTTGTATATAATTTCCTTACAACTGAGCTTATTTTTTTTTAACTTTTTCTACTCATTATTCAAAACATTATATTGTTTCACGACAAGTGGTATGTATTCATAAGTTAATTATTAGGTTATTCGTTCATTATTTATTTGACGGATTCCTTTTCTTTCCTTTCAAGTCCTGTGGGAATTCACACGACCTTTATTGAGAGAATGGCTCAGATTCAGTAAAGAAGATTATTGCTTTGATATATCGCTTACACTTAAACATTATATGGATGACAATTGGAATTTAACCAAAAATAGTTTTCCGCCTAAAAAATATTTAGTTTTTTGTTTATTTGTGATACTTTACCAGCGTTTTGGCATTCGTGTCAAAAAAAATATTTCCTAAAGTGACACTATTACAACATGTTTAACCAAGATTTGAAGTGGTATGACTTTTGAAGCTTGAATTTGTTAAAAATAATTCTCAACTAAATTTAAAAAAAAAATAACAATCAATTGACTCAATTGAATCGAAAATATCAGATATTTCATTTCTAAGATCCTTTATTTCTAGACATTTTCGAATCATTTGAAAGATTGGTAAATATGCAATGATTTCAAACCATTCGATCGAGTTTTGGATAACTTACAGTAATTTTTGTACCTTTATAGAGGTTACTACAATATTCCAATAGGCGTTTCTTGGATGGATACTATATCAGTGACTATATTTCTGAGGTGTTTCTTGGATCTGTTATTTTTTTAAAGAAATTGTCGTGTAAAATCATCTATGAATATTTCCTTCCTTTTTGAACATCATTTTTTTTTCTAGTAAATCTTTCTAATGATTGATATGTGAATCAAGCAATAAAGGCTGCAGTGAATCTCTTAGGAAATGTTCAATTTGTGTAATTAAATTCCCTTTGAGTTAGTTTTAAATTAGAAAAATTATATTCTACTTTGAAGATAGGTCTCGTAGAATTATTTAGTTTTTTGTGTTATTATCATCTTAAGTCAGTTTTTTCGCTAAGCTTCTTTAAGTCATTGTCAATCTTCTGTTAACATTTTGTCCTTTATCTTTTTAAACCTCTTTCATTGTTTTGTCACTTTTTCATGAGGATCTCCCAATTTTTAATTTCATGACTCTTTCATGAAATGAAATTTCTATAAATGTAAATCTTAGCTCAACTTCAAGTAAATTTTTCAAACTTTTCGTTAAACATGTGCTGGTATTTTATTTGCATTTGTAGATCTCTCACATATAACAAATTTGTTGAAAATTTTGATTTCTGTAAATTTATTTCGAATTGTTAACCTTTTTCAATATAATTTTAGAATTTTTCAACTGTTTTAGTGCCATTGAAAAAATTCTGATGGTGCATTCACTATAGAATAAATTTTCAAAATTTGTGGGTTTTTTTTTCAAAGAAAATGGATAAACTCGAAGATCTTTTCGGGCTTTGTTGTCCTAGTCTTTACAGTACGATCTTTTGGTTCCCTTCCATTGTTTCTTTAGAACTGTAGGATTCTGCGGTCGCTGTTCTTAAGTTATCTAAGCTCATTTAAAATGTTCCTCTTTTGTCCAACATATTGCTTTTCTACAAGTGAGGCCAAGAGCCTTCCAAAAAAGTTTTTCAATTAACAGAATTGTCTTTAAAGTGTTTTGTTTTAGTTTTTAATGTCATTTTTTAGTTAGGTTTCGTCTTGATCTGGTCACTAATTTTACCCTAATTTCACTTCAAAGTAACTATTTTGCCCTACTTTTTTACCGCATGGTCGCTTCTAGCCCTGAAATACGGATTCTCGCACTTTTCCTGAGAAGTTCGTTCGGACATTCAGCTAACCCAGCTAACAATGACGAGACTTAGACTATGCATGCTTGTGGAGGGCCCACGCGTGGTAAAACATATGTTTTCGAATTTGCACGAAGCTATTTGTGGATGAAATGTATGAACTTGCCTAAATTTATGAAAATGAACATGGTTCAGATCAGGGTAAGTACAGCTACGGGTGGGTTAATATACCAAAACACGGAATCGACCATCTTGTGACAGGCAATCGTAATCGTATAGGCATGGTACCTGTATACATATCTTTGTACCACATTGGACATGGTAGGCTAATCAGGCGAACAACTGGCTGTCAAAAAGCGTTACGTCTCCACCACAGAAATGTTTGGTACTTCTTGCCTACTTTTCCTCAAAATGCTTACACCCTAACTGTAAGCACCTTGGTTCAGATTGAAAAATCTTTTCACTTGGCAACGCTGTTTTTGGAAACATGACAAAATGAACACGCATTTGAAATCTTTTCGAGTAGGGTGAACGTGAACGCCATAAAAGTTAATATGAACATAAACATTGGAGAACGCTATGCTTTCAATCGAGTTTTAAAGTACATTTCGAGAAAATGATTTATTATTGTGCAGTCCGAGGTTGTAGAAACAAAATATCGGTTACGAAACACGATACCACCATCCTGTATCATAAATTTCCTACAAACAAACAGCAGTGGGAAGCTTGGAGAGTATTTTGTGACAACGGGAAAGAATGGACACCCGCGGCAAATCAAGGTATCTGTTCGGAACACTTCGGGTCGGAATGTTATGGTTATGATGCTGGGTTTGCATTCCAGTCCTATCCTGCCCTTGCAAAACAGATAAGACGTCTCGTTTCAAAAGGTATAACAATTAATTTTTAATTTTTAAATTTTTTTTTTACATTCGAAATGTTATTCGTATAAAAAAATTTCAGCTGTGCCCAACCTCCGAGCACCTGAGCCTCAGCCACGACGATCTTGGTCGATTTCCCCACTGCCATGGGATGATCCACCACCCGGTAAGTAAAGTAGCTGATAAATTGCAAGAAATTCAAAATATTTACTATTTCTGAAATGCCACACTTTTGTTACCAATATTTAAATCTTGAGAATTTCATTCACATTTCACAAAAGGTCCTCGGACTAATTCTTTACCAACCCACCCCTAGGAGGTCGATTAATTCGGACGTAGCTTTTAGTGGACGTAGCAAGTAGATTGGGCACCAAGGGATCTCTAATACAGTCCTCTAATACTCCAGACCACTTCACACTGGTCCACAAAATTGAAAATGATTGGACAGTATACAAATTTACCATTTTTTTTACTTTTACACAGTTGTCGTTTTTTTTTCAATTAAAAAGATGCTCATCAGCCTTTTAAAAAAATCCTGTGTAAATATATGTGTGCCTAATATTAATTATAATTTTTGTTCGCAGAACTTAAAAACGATGGCCAAGAAGCCGAAGAACAGAAGAAGGCATTGGAAGAAATGTTCGTTCCATGCAAGAACTTGGAAGATGTAGAAATCAAGTCCGAATCAGAAGATATTGGCGAATCCGGACCTAAATCTACCGACAATGATGAGAGGTAATTACCTTCGCGTAGATGAATTAACCAAACCCCACTAAACCGTTAACGTTACCTTCATAAATGAAAACTATCAGTATTTAGCATAAGGTTGCAAAAAAATGTTAAAAAATATCAATTTATTTTTAGCGGCACGGCTAATATACCTTTGAAATCGTACTGCCGTTTATGTTTACGATTACTTAAATCAGGTAATTTCGAAATCATTCCCCTTTTCGATTGTTTGGAAACTTTACAGCTTAATACTAAATTTTAACTCACAAAACGGTAAATTCTATTAAAAAGTAAACAAAATGAGAGTCTGTTGAACTGGAAAAAGTATATCTAGCTGTGAAGTTTACATGAATTTACACTGTGATTAACTCAGCTTTTTTTCAGATTTCCTCGAGTTGTTTGATGAAGATGAAATAAAAAAAGCGCAAAACCTCTTCAATTACAAATATTCTGATCACCATCTTATTTGTAACAACTGTTCAATCCTGATGGATATCACAACGGATTTTATTCAAGCTGTGCACGATGCGAACATGCTGCTAGAAGTTTCTGACGTTACTCTTAAAAGTGGCTTTTGGGAAATTCAATCGAACGTGGCGGCCGTCAGAAAATGTAAAAGAATGCTTGTGCAACATTTGGTAGAACTGGGTATTGCTGCCGATACCTACAGAGTTCTCCACAACAACGATGTTCATAGACTCAGCGGAACTTCTAACTTGGAAGGTTCTTCTGTTGGTGAACCAAATGCAAAGATTATTTTCAATAGTTCTTCTGTTGGCGAACCAAGTGAAACAACTGCTTTGAGTAGTTCTTCTGTTGAAGACCCAACTGAAACGATTACTTCGGATGGTTCTTATGCCTATGAGCTTTCCCGTCTGGAGTACAAGGATCTCTTGATAGAACCAATACGAATTGAAGCATTGGAAATGGATGATGAAGATCAGCAACTAGAACGGGAGGGCGAGGACGTTCAAAATACAGCAGAAATTTTGAAAGTTGAATCGGTTGTTGAAATACCATTCGAGCACGATGTTTCTGATATCAATGAGAGCGTCACTTTTGCACTTCTTGCTGCAGATAAAAGTACAGAAAGTACACAGCACAATAAAAAGGATGACCAAACGAAAAATAACACAAATGTAATTTCAAAACGGAAAAGATCAAAAATGACTAGAGAAGAGTATCTTGCGCATCAAAGAAAAAATCGCAAACCGTTGACATACAATGAAACTCATTGGCTTTGTTATCTATGCGGAAAAACGGTTCACATTATGACTAAGGAATACCATATTAACGAGCACAAAGGTAAGACATATATGAATGAGCAACTTATTATTTCTTTGTCAAATATTTTTTCGAATTGTTGTAGGTATCAAACCGTATCGTTGCGAGAAAGGTTGCGATAAGACGTTCTATGGCGTTTTGCATAAACAACGACACGAGCATCGCCAACATGGTGGAAAAGATGGTGGATCGAAATCAATGACCTGTACGGTTTGCGGGAAGGTTTTGCGAACGAATCCTTACGGTATGAGTTTGCATATGCGCATTCATGCATCTGATAAGAGATTCGAGTGTGAACATTGTGGTAAAAGGTTCACAATAAAAACCAAATTGAATGAGCACATGAGAATTCACCTCAATGTGTACCCCTACGAATGCGACCAGTGTGGAAAAAAGTACGGTTTTCAGATATGTAAAGAATGGTTTGATCGTTTTAATTTTTTTTGCTTACTATTTTAGATTTAAATTTAAGCAAGGGAAAGATGTCCACGTAAAGGCTATTCACGAAAAACATAAAATGTGATCAATCTTAAGATTAATGGTTAAAAAAAGGTAAAACTCAAGAATGTTTTTTAAGAGTTGCTGGCGCTCCCTTTTTTAGGACAAGCCTAATTGTAACACAAGCCTAACTAAAACATGTATCGGGTCGTTAAGCATTCAATGTTTGAATATGTTGTTATGTTTCTAGGGCAACAATAGTTACAATAGACATTTATTTTTTTTATTTACATAGTTTACCGTCTAACAATGACATTTATTTTCTTACAAAAATTTTGTCTTGCAGGTAAAACAGCAAGGAACACATTAAATTTGC
>NC_073691.1:17573076-17598076 GCF_029784155.1 Uranotaenia lowii | reverse complement strand
ATGTTGATATCAATCAACGTTAATGTTGACGGTTTGCCAGTTTACAAAAGCAGTAAATTACAATTAACGTCAATTTTGTATCAATATATTTGAATTTGATGAAGCACATCTCATGCCGATTGCTCTTTATTGCGGAAATTCAGTTCAAAATAAAAAAAATTATTCTGGTTTACGGTCTGTGCTTATTTCATTGTTGAAATTTACGATTAGTTATACATTTATTATTTTTACTTGATGTGATGATTTTCTTTGAAACGACTTTCCAGTTCATAATTTCTACTTAATTATTCCCACTTTCAAGTTGTTAAAAAGTTCTTTCGGAATTAAATGTGTACTTCACATTGTCGTTTCCCAAGTAACGATGTATTTGTTTATGCAAACACGGGTTGAAGTTCGAAACAAGTAGAATTAAGCCTTCAAGTCTACTTCAAAGTTCCTATATTGCGAAGCTGCTTTTGAACGTCCGTTGGTACTAATTGAAAACTTTTAAGTTTGTTGACAAAAGATTACAACAAAGATTTTTTTACGAACTATTCTGCCGTTGGACGCATAATTGTCAAATGTATGTCACATGTATGTTCGACGTTTTTGACTTTTTGATGCCAATCGTCATAATTTGATACGTATTATTGAAATTCTTTGTCGAAACAAAAAGTTTATTCAAGAAATTTTAAGAAAAATTCAAAGTCAATTTGTCACACTGGAACAAATGGACGCATAACTGTCACACTGAGACGATTGGACGCATATTTGTCACACTCAATTAATGTATGTATGTATGTATTGGTTTGGCATTATTTTTGGCCCAGAGTATTATACTCTATATAACCACTTTCGTCCTATAGTATTTTTCGAAAGACACAGTGTGTCGATGATGAACTTATGTTCAAATATTAAATCTGGCTTTTTCTAGGAAACTGAGAACTTCCTTTATTTTATCTTCGTCAAAGTTCTTTATGAGTTCGAGTAGATTTGTAGATCTCTCCCAATCGTAATGGTTTCGAATATGATTGAATTGTATGCAATCAAACAGAGCGTGTTCGGTCGTAAAGTTCACCGAGCACATTCCGCATAGTTTCGATTCGTTTATCCGCATAAGGCCAAGATAATATGGCGAGTAATCGTGTCCGCTTAACAGTCTGTTTGCTTTTCGGATTTGGACATTATTCATTTCTGTATTAAAATACCATGGTTTTGTTACAAAGTTATTTTGAAAATGATAAAATTTCAATCCCTTGAGTTTGTTTGTGGCTATATCTTTGTACCATTCATTAATTTTTTTGATGTGGTCTATTTTATACCGCCTGATTGCGTCGTCTAGTCGCAGTTTGTTCTCTAGAATGGCCGGGGAAACTGTTCCTTGTTTGGCTAGTTGATCTGCATTCTCATTTCCATCTATTCCAACGTGTGAAGGTAGCCATTGGATGGTCGCATTTTTGCTTGTTGCTAGTGTGCAGATGTCATAGGTTACGTTGTCAAAGATTTTGGCTTTTTTATCCCTTTTTAAAATTTTGCAAGCTGCTTGTGAGTCAGTGAATATAACTGTTTTCCGCTATTTGTTCGAGTGCAACTCTTATTGCTAAGAGTTCAGCCGAAGTTATACTTACTTCCTGTGCTAAGGCAAGGCTTATACTTATATTTGTAGTATTGCTAAAAATGCCAATGCCGCAATTGGTTCCAGATTTTGAAGCATCAGTGAACCAATGGTCATGAAGAGGATATTTTGTTCTTATCATTTCTTCAGTAAGTATTTTCAACACACTTGGAGACGTTATTTTTTTCCTCAGAGAGGATCCTGTGATTTGTTCTTCAACTGTGAGTTCAATTATGCTACAAGCCCTTGTTTGAATGTATAGTTTTTGAAATTCATCGAAATTTTTTATATAGGTTTTTTCAATGAAGGAGTATTGTGTTTCTTTTTTAAGAGATTCCATATCGAGTGAATATAACTGTTGTGCAATAAGATCGTTTTTAAAGATGTGATGAGCAATTCTTTTTTTGGCGAATAATTCCCGTTTGAACATTAGAGGGCCTTCCCCACTCAATGCTGCTAAAGTGTTCACTGGGGTTGTTTTTGTACACCCCGTTGCTATGCGCAAACCTTGTCTGTTTATCGTTTCTAGCATGTTGCTGTATTTAGTTGCTGTATTTCCATATAAAATAGAACCATAATTGAGGAAATTCCCGTAAAGTGCTTTGTGGTACATCATCATTACTTTTGGTGTACCTCCATGTTTAATTCCTCCAATTATCTTCAACATATTCTGCCTATCAACAAAGGATTTTTTTAAATTTTTGATGTGAACTCCGTATCGTAGTGTTTGATCTAGCGTGATGCCTAAGTATTTATAACTGGTGACTGTTTCTAAGGATTCTCCAAAAAGAGTAAGAGGAAGAGTTTTATCGGTTTGTTTGAAAATCATTGATTTGGTTTTTGAGCTATTCAATGAAAGACCCAGTGTGGTAGCTTTTGTAGAAAAGTTGTTGATTTCTAATTGCATTTTCCGAATAGCTGCTTCTAAAGATTTCGCCCTTACTATCTTCATAAAGTCATCTGCAAACTGAAGAGTAACTATGTCTCTGTCCATATCTGTGTCATGTAAACCCGCAGTGTAAATATTGAAGAGGACAGGGGATAATACACTCAATTAATGAACGTACTACACGCTAGAAATCATTAAACCATTTGTGTTTCAAAAATAACCATTTTTGACCTTTTCCCGGGAAATGTCATTTTATGAGTTCTCCTTGAGAAGTCATAAAATGACTTTTCGGGGAGAAGTTCGAATATGGTTATTATTTAAACATATGGGCGTTTAGCGGATAAGTAAGGAAATGGTTATTTTAAAACCGTAATTCAAAGAGCAATATTGCGGGATGGAACGTATTAAAAAACTATCGGCAAAATTAAGGAAACACGGTTTTCAAATATGTAGTTCATTTTATTTCTTGTATTGCTGTGCTAATGTATAGTATTTGCCATATAAATTTTATTCATAGATAGATGATATTTGAGCACAAGAATTGAGCGGAAGCAGGAAAATTTAAAGGACTGCAACCTAGCATTAGGCTAAAACCAAGGCCGAAACATCAACAAAAGTGATTTCTCCCCACGATCCCTACCGAATTCAAATGAAAAACTAATCTAACCTCGGTGCCGGACATCGGCGGAAGTGGTAATTTCATATCCATATGCTTTGGAGACATTTTGTAGATCCGAAGACGGCCAAAATATCACTGTCTCCAGGCTGCTCGTTCACGAGGGGTTGAGTGGATAATTTATGACCGGCGGGTGATGTTTTCAGTGCAGTCCGGCCCGGTCTAGCTCCATCAGGATGGTGAAAAAAAGGTCGAATATCTCGCAATTCCTCATCGCAATAATAGAAATTCTAAAACGAAAATTCTTCATCAGCCTTTTCTCCTTGGAAGTCTATACATTTAAAATTATTTAAAGAAATATTAGAACTTACCGGAAGTGTAGTCCGGATTATCTTTTTCGTGATATTTCACTTATCCAAATTGTGCGAAGGACCGCTTCCAGATGGTGCGAGGACGATGCTTTTACAACTTTCGTTCGCTGTGGGCTGTGGCTGAAGAAGATGATCCGGTAGCAAGCGGCTCCTTCAACTTGATGATGATTCTGGAGTTCCACTTTGGAATTTCAAAAGTGATCGTCTAATTGGTGTCCTGAAATTATTATTTATTGTTTAATGTTAGGTTGGAATATTTATATGCCGATAATTAATATTAAATTGATTACCTTTTGTCATTACCAACACAATCGATGTCTTCCGTAAATACAACGACCGATTTAATGGAGAACTCGATTAACTTCGACGGAATAAAAGATTTTCTTCAAAACGTGTTTGTCAGTCACATCAATTATTTCAAAATGGCTACGATAGAAACACAATATTTTTCAAACATTTTGTGGTTAATGCTCGAGAACTAATAAAATGGTTGAAATTTAAAAATGAAAAATTCTTGAAAAATAACCATGTTGGTAGTTTTTGGTTTAAAGCCATAAAATGGTTATTTTCTAATTCTAAATGGTTTAATCAAAACGAGCGTGTATAACTTCGGAACGTCTAAATAGATTTTCACCAAACTTGGCATACGTGTCCTTGATTTTGCCCACTCATAAAAGTTTTGCATTTTTAACTTACCTCTTTACAAATTGAAGCAGTTTTTTATAACTGGATAGCTTAAACCACTATCATTAACAATTTACGTTTAAATTTGTTAACTTTTTAACACTTGCTGAAGCATTTTTTGAAAAAATGCATTAGGTCGCAAAAACCAACACGCTTTTTTTTTAAACTCAAAATTAAGTAGTTTTGGTTCAAAACAGCACTTCAGTGGCATCCCTCAACTTTGAGTTTGTCATTGCATTGCAATTACAGAGCGGTGGAAAGTTTTGACACTCCCGGTCAAAGAAAACTTCCGGATGTTACTTCCTACGCGAAGTAAACAACATCCGGAAGTTTCCGGACATTCCCAGCCGCTCACCGTATGATGACAAGGACGGACAGAATTTTACGCTGACACGGTGAACATGCATTCCATTATGAAGTTCCTTCATAGTCTTCCGGTAATTGTTCCGGAACGACCAAATTTTGCGACGTGTTCGTTGGTTGCTGTTCTGGTTCGAACTGAACTTGCTAAGTGTTTTCAGTCCAACAAAGAGAGTTCAATTTTTAGTTCATAAGGTCGAACTCAACTTTGCTCCCTCGCCGAAGGAAAAAAAGGATCAATTTTGAGTTCGCAGTTCGAACTCCATTTTGAACCATCACAAGGAGGAAAAAGGGTACTTACCCGATAGGAAATTTGACAGATGAAAAATTTCGCCGTTCACATATTTAGTTGGGTGCCGATTTAGTCTGGCTACGAATCACCCTACTAAATCAATGACCCTATTTAGTATGCCGATTAATCGGGCAACGCTTGAATATGAAATAGGTGCCGTACTAAATCGGCTGATGAGTAGGCTCACACAATTACGTATGATTTAGTAGCACAATAAGTTGATCTACGTTATTGGGGAGGATTGGTCAATTTAGTAGGTTTTTGTAGGACTCTATTTAGTTGGCATACTTTAAGCCTATTTAGAATGGAATGGTCATAACTGAACTAGTATTTGACATCTGTGTGTGATGGAGTTTATCGATGGGAAAGCTTTGCCCACGTCAGCACGGAAGGTCTCGTCGGTCATCAGTGGTTCGTTGGAGTGGCTAGCGCATTTCTATCGGTTCCATCATGATGACGTTCTACCTGACCAAGTTCCCGGACGTTTGCCGGATATGCCTGAAGCCGTAATGGAAAGTGTTCCTGACTCCGATGGAGGTATCGTTTATGAATTCCGCCACCCTCACCGTGGGCCAGTTTCTAGATGCAGTGCTTGGATGGCAAGCTTCTTCGCAGGACATGTCGTTTCCTTGCTTTAGTCAAGTCCATACTGCTATTAAATATGGCTTCGCAGGTTTACTTTACTAAATTATGTGACTAATAAACCTTTTTGGTCGGGTGGTTCTATTTTGCGGTAAATCAATCCGACTATTTAATACGATTGGGTAGGGTGGTAGGAAAAGGAATCGATTTTTGAGACCAATCAATTCTGCTATTTAGTCGGATTGAGTTGGGTGGTGCGAAGAAAAATCAACTTTTGCTGTCAATCAATCCGGCTATTTAGTACGATTGGGTAGGAATATCTCATCAACTTTATCGCCCTACTAATCAGGCGATTTAGTCGGTTCCTACACAATCATGCTACTCATCACCCTATTTGATAGGCCTACGAAATCGGCCTATTAATCGGGTGATGCCCAGCAAAAACTCCCATAAGCGACGTTGCAACAATAGGCCGATTAGTATGAACTAAAATCGTCCGACGCACCCTTCGCGAGCCGACTAAGTATGGTGAATAGTAGGGTGTATTTCCTATCGGGTAACTTTAAGTTCATATAATCGAACTATGTTTTGAACCTCGATCGTACTTAGTTTTGAGTTAAAATAAAAGAGCGTGAACTTGCCGAAATGTTATTTTGCGACCTTTGTTTTGCACGATAATTCAGTGCAATGCAAATAGTCGCAAAAACCTAATTACACTCGAAAATGAGAAAGTCATTATGCGTCCTAAATTCAAATAATATTGTAAAAGTTATTTATTGACAAAATTAAACCGAGTAACGTAAAATACGTTTTTATCAATCGTTTGCAGTCAAAAACTCAATTTTGGTTATTGGTTCATACGACCGACGACCTAATCAAAACTAACTCTAGATTTCTTTTTTGGTTTTGCTTTGAGTTTTCGATTTTAACGCACCTTACAAAATACCGGAGATGTTTTTTTAATGTTTACGAACTATTCCGCCAGAGTTACTTCATCCGGAACTTGTCCCAGGACCGCATTCACTTCAAACGGATTAATTGTCCTTTTCTGGTATCACTTCTCTCGCTGTTGCGACATTTTCAACGCGGCAGCTGACAGTTAGTTGAAGAAATGTTGTTTCCTGTAAAGTGTAAAGTGAGTGAGCTGCCACAAATCGCTCCCCGGGCCGTTTTATTGATCGAATCCGTTAAACACTTCATGTTTGTCACCAAATAATGTACGCTTTCAAATAATTCGATTCAGACGTCATTTTTTCAATTTAAGCTTCCATTCACGAATAAAACACGAGAGCCACACACGAAATGCCAAACCAAACAACTACTAAGAAAATGTTCGTAGTGTGACAAATATGCGTGCATTTTTCGACTATTCATAGAATTTCGCGGCATAAATGTCACACAGGGAATTTCATTGAAAAAAAAGTTCATTCTCGAAAAATTTGATCAAGGCTCATATGATAGGAGTATACTTTAGAGATCTACGGCGTTGAAGTCAACAAAAAATTCCAAAACTGTGCGATAACAGCAAAGTGGTTTTATGAAACTTTGATTGCGTTTTTCTCGCTTTGCCTTTTTGTAACATGTGACAATTATGCTTGCAACGGCAGTATTAAGCTATACAAAAATACTTGTAAAGGCTGCCACACAATACAGCGTCGATCGTCGCGTCGCGTTGACATTTAATTTTGAGGATGCCATTTTCCGTTTGAGTCGCCACAAATGGTGCGTCGCGTCAGCGAAGGCATTGTACTAAAACGCAAAACTTGTTCTAAACGGCAGCGTTTTCGAGCGTCGACGTTTTGGTTTTGAAAAATATCAAAATTTGAGCGCGTCAGCATGGGTTTGAACTATTCGTATTTGATATTTTTCGTCAAAGATTGACACAAACAGATTCAAAAATCATATCATCGTCATTTTATCTCTTCGATGATACACATTTGTTGAAAAACGTCTTTGAAATTTATTTTTAACATTATAATGATAATGATGAAATTACATATAAAGCGTTTTTTAGAAATATTAACTTGATTTGTATGTTCCGTTTTTTTTAAATAAAAATAAATGAAACATTTTGCGTTGGAGTTTGCGAGTTTTCTCTCAATATTTCCCTGTCAACCCTGTCAGTGGACGCTCTATTGTGGTGCAAAAATTGTAGAGTGCGTCGCGTCAGCGTTTTAGTACACAACGACGGCGTTGACAGCTGACGTGACGCGACGGACGACGCGGTATTGTGTGGCTGCCTTAACCCTTTGATACCTTAGCTACTTGATGTTGAAAAAATGAGAAGTACGTAATAAATCGTCTGTGGTAACAAAGTAGATTGTTTTGCTTCATACCAACTTTAAAGTTCACAAAAAGTAGAAACAGAAAGTAAAACAGTACTTTAAAGCTTTTTTTTTTAGGTTTGGCTATACTTGATAAAGAATGAGATTCCATGGACCTCGAAAAAGCATTTTGAACAGAAAAAAAGTTCCACCGAACTTTTGTACAGCTCTATGTGAACTTATGAGTTCGTTTCTCAAGTGATATCCGAACTTTTGGTCGCTTGGGATATGTTACGCAACAAATTTAAAAAAAAAAACAAATTCAAACTTACAACTTTCTAACTTACGGTGATTTTCAATACTCTGCTCTATCAAATTTATGTGTATTTATTACTGGTGGACTGCTAATATTTACTTTTTAAATCATTTCCCTACTTTGAAAAGTCTATGGAAAATTGTTTCAGCTATCATCTTGAGGGTTCGGGTTCAATTCTTCATGCATCCAATTATTAAATAAGTTTAATTTTCAATAAAGGCAATTTCAAAGAGAAAGTATAAGAATGTAAAAATTCAAATAGAAATAAGATAAACGCTTTGTTTTTTTTTGTCATAAATATTTTTTTATTCGAGTTTTTATACTGAAGCTGAATAGCCTTTCACTCAGCTTTGATTTTAGAACTTTAAAGTGTGGATAAGAACTTAAATTTTGTGCTGAATAGAACGGCAGGGCTGAGTAAGCTTTTAAGAGCCTGTTTTATGGAAACTTTGGTTACTTGGTCGTTTTCAATCTAAAATTACACGATTTTTTCTCGATAATGCTATGGTACTATGCTAAGAACTAGTTGAGCGACTCACTTAACTTTTTTATTTTATAAGGTCCGTTCCATTCAATTTTCGTGGTAAAAATTTCTCATATTTCGAACAAAATAATTTTATTAGAACCCGGAAGAACCTCAGAAACAGCACAGTGTCATTAGAATTGTGGGAAATGTTGACGACGGGAATTCTCGTAATAGTTGCCTCAAACATAGTTATTTTACAATATTCGTCGAGCGAAAAATCCTGACTAGTGGTGGAAAGAATTTAGTAAATAATCACAACAGCATTCTTGAAACGGGTGAGCAATTTCCGCGTGAACCAGAAACACCGGGAATGCTCGAGTAAGTTGTCCAAAGTGTGACAATATTAGATGTTACCATGCAGTCAACTAATAAATCCTTCATGAAGGTGTTAAAAAATAATAGAGAAATAATAGGATTATAAAATGGCACAAAAATTAACTTTCTAGACTTTCATTCTCATGTCAACTAAAAATCACATTTCTCTAACCATCGAGGTTCTTGGTTTAAGATGCACTTAGGGGCCGTTCACATACCACGTGAAGAACTTAGGGGGGGGGGGGGGGGGGGGGGGGTTTGGGGGCAGGCGGGTATGGAAATGTCCACGCTTGTTCACGGAGAGGGGGTAGGGGTTTGGGTCATGTCCACGTGGACATACTTACTTTCAGAATATTTTATAAAGGTGAATAAATATTAGGATGTTTAAATCAAAATCCTAAAATGGCATACTTTTCCACTATAAGTTTAAGCAATAAGTAGCTACTTGAAAGCAAGTGATAAATATGATAATGAGGAAATTTAAAATTTTTTAATTTTTTTTATATGAAGAAATTTTTATTCGGTTTTACAAAATCAGCCATTCCTATAACAAAAAGGCAAAAAGTGGTGTTTTATAACTATCAAATTATAGGTATTTAAAATATAAACTTCGTCAAATTTGTCCACGTGGACATCCGGGGAGGGAGGTAGGGGTTTGCCAAATGTCCACGCTTGTCCATGGAGGGGGAGGAGGGGGTCAAAAAACTCTTTTTTCTGTCCACGTGGTATCTGAACAGCCCCTTATGTATATGATTGGATGCGACCAAATTCAAATTTAGTCAACTGTGCATCATCTTATCAGAACCAAATTAATCTTGGCGTGCTATTTTGTGAAGTGAATAATTTTCGAAAATCTTATACTGAATTCGGTAAATTATGCTTGTCTTTCGTCTCTCGGTTTTTGTGTTCTTCGGTCTGCAGAGAATGGAAACACGAAAAAAAAGGTTTACTCTGCTGGATCCCAACATGCCCGAGCCACTGTTCGAAGAGGTGGTTGTCAAACTGGAACCGGAAGATTGCGACAGTCTGGTCCCTGAAAGCGATGAGGAACCGATTCGAAGGAAGAAGTAATTGTTCTTATGACGATACCGAAACTAACGAATCAAAATGTGCTAACCGGGCTTATAATATTTTAGAAAGCGACTGAAGCCAGCTTCGAAGAATCGCAACCGTCAGCGAATGTCTCGCCAGGTCCAGGTGAATATGGAAGATTTGGATCGACACTTGGACAAGGACAAGAGCAAGGGTGCCTGGGAACTGGATCGGGATGATGAACCGATCTTTTTGCCGGATAACGTTGTTATCGATTCGCAATGTCGGTTTTGTTTGCGCAAACTGGATAAAAGTCACCTGAACGTTATTGAACGTTCGCTGAAGGCAAAGATGCGTTTGGTATTCAAGATTCGGATACATCCTTACGATTCGTATCCATTTGTTTGTACGAATTGTACAAATTTGATACACATGTTGGTTGATTTTCGTGAAGCGTTGGTTAAATCCAAAATACTGCTAAAGCAAGAGAAAACCGAACTAGAAGAGGGCAATTGGGTTGCCCCGGAACATTTGGCTGCAGCAGCTTTGTGTCGAGAAATTGTAGATCAACACAGGAAACGTGTTGAAGAGATCTACAATGCTTATCAACAACGTTTAAAGGATGCTGAGGAGCTTGAGCAGGGCAAATTGAAGGAAATTGCACAAGCTCACTCGGTAGTGAAAAAGTTAGAAATTGCTGTAGACTTTGCTGTTGAAGAGCCAACCGATACATCCTCATCAGTTTTGGTTAAACAAGATGATACCTCACAAGAGAAAGAAGGTAACACTGATAATTGGTTTGCAGTGAAAGAAGAAAATTCTGATAGTTCTGACGCAGATAACGTTCAAAATTTCGATGATGACGACTCAGAAGATGAGGATTACAAACCAACAGATTCAAAACAGGATGTTATGACAAAATCTCCCGATGAGAGCGATGAAAGTGATTCGGATGCAAAACTGATAGACATTCCCGTCGTTCGAAAAAGAGGGAGACCTAAAAAGGGCACCGCTCCTGCACCGAAACTGCCGAAAGAGAAACAAGAAAGGAAACCGAGAAAACCTCGAGAATCTAAGCCGAAGGGTGAGCCCCAAGATAACTGCGCCACTCATAGTTTGTGTCCAATTTGTGGCAAGAGTATTCACATCACTTCGAAAGAGGCTCACATGAATCAGCACAGTGGTAAGTGTTCGAAAAACTAGCCGATTGTTTGAATCTTCAAATTATCGATTTTCAGGGGTCCAGCCATATAAATGTCCATTCGAGGGTTGTAATTTAACGTTCTACGGCAAGTACCATCGATCTCGGCACATTAAACGCATGCACAGCAATAATGGTGGGGCACGTACCAATGAGTGTGATATATGCGGCAAAACCATTCGAGGATCACTTGCCGTTTTAAAGCAGCATCAATTACGACATGCTGTTACTGATAAAAACATTGTGTGCAACGTTTGCGGGCAGGCGTTTTGGATGTTGAAATATCTGAAAAAGCACATGATCATCCATACGGATTTGTTTCCTTACGAGTGTCAGTACTGTGGCAAGAAGTAAGTTGTTGTTAAATATAACTCAACATACTTGTGAGAACTTACATAATTTTCATTTTTAGATTCAAACACAAAGCTAGTAAAGATACGCACGAAAAGAATGTTCACGAGAAAAAGAACAACTTCGGTGCCGCAGTGCGTGATTTTAGCGGAACAGAGTATAATCAGCAAATGGATTTGCAATGCAGCGGATTTGAACTCAATGCTGAGTGTAAGGGCCCGGTAGTAGCTTCGTCGATAGAATTCAAACCGTCTGAGCCTCCAATGGTTTGAAGTGAATCGAATACCGGAAATACGAATTCGCTGAGTGTTTTGTAGGACATAAGAAGTTAAGATTTCAGTTCCAAGTACGGTTTTCAACTGAAACGTTGTCACGATCTGCAATGAAATGTATAAAAGAATTGAAATTGGATTCGGGTGGCTCAATTTAAAAAAAAACTGGGATTCTGGAGATTAAGCATCCTTTGTGCAAGTTCTTAACATCTAGATATTGAGTAGTGTCATACTCGAGTTTATGTATTTTCAAAATATATGGGCTATCATTTGGAAGGCTAGTCTCTAAAACTCCAGACTTGGGATATTTTTAAGCCACCCTATTGAATATGTACTTTACAGTTTTTTCTGTTGATGACAGCCTGAAAGTTTCAGGACACATTTTCTCCTGAAAATCTATGGGTTGAGGTGGGATAAAATTTGAATACGTCAACCGATTTCACAGCATTTCACAAAATTTATACAATGCAATGTGCTTCGTATAAAATGCTCAAATCTTCAAAAAAAAAATACACCTTCTTTATATTTTCGACCACTTTCTGTATTCTCTGCGATTACATTGATTGTTTTTTCAATTATTATATTAGACAATGGCGACGGAAAATACGCGTTCTTTGCAAAAGAATTCCGTAGCACTCGAACCACTTTTCGCAGAAGTAGTTGTGAAGCAGGAACCGGACGATTGCCCCTCTACATATCTCTCTGAAAGCGATAAGCTGCCGAGTAATGAACAAAAGTATTAGAAAAAGATACATTAACCTTATGTGTGTGCTAATGGGATTTCATGTTTTAGAAAACTGCCTATCCTTACCGAGACCATTTCCCGCCATGTTCAGGTGGACTCCGATGATTTGGACAGACATTCGACCAAGCCCGAAGATGGTTGGCAAATGGACAAAGATGTCGAACCTATATTTCTAACAGGAAACGTAGTTAACGATTCTCAGTGCCGATTTTGTTTGCGAAAGCTAGATAAAAGTCACCTGAAGATGATTGATCGTTCACTAAAAACCAGGTTGCGAAGGGCTTTCAAAATCAATATACAACTATATTGTGCGTATACGTTTGCTTGCGTCAACTGTACAAATTTGATACATGCTTTTAGTGATTTCCGGGACACGATTGAGAAATCCAAAAAAATTCTTACGCAGGAAATATTGTATGTTCTGGAAGATGATACTTGGGTGAAACCAGATAACTTGGCTGCCGCAGCAAAGTGCCGCGACATGGTTTCTCAACACTGTGAAAGAATCGAAGAAATCTACGCTGTTTACGAGCGAAAGTTGAAGGAAGCTGTTGATCTTCAGCATAGAACTGTTCAAACCCTTTACGACGCTGGTGTTGTAGAAGGGCAAACTGAGACATTTGTTGACCATGGTGGTGAAGAGTTTGAACATCTCAATCAGACAGAAGCAGATTTTGAGCAAAAACTACAATTAGAAATAGAAATTTTCAAACAAGAAATCGTTGAGCCAGAAGAGGAGGAAAACAAACTAACATCAAACATATATCAAGACTTGAATGTAGCCTCGAATTTCAAAGCGGAATTGTATGAATACGAAACATCAAACACTACTTTCATACCAGAAAAACAGGGGAAATGTAGTGAGCCGAAAACAAATGCCTTCGGAGAATCTGTCTCGAAATTGGTCCAATATAATTCTCCGAAATCGCCTGAAGGCAGAAATGAGACAGAACCTCTAGAACATATATCGAAAAGTGATTTGAAGGATAGCTCTAAAACACATATCGTTTGTCCTATCTGTAGAATAACTGTTCGTATGGCTATTTTAGAAGGTCACATGAATCAACATAACGGTGAGTGATCGAAAATGTATCCAGTGCACAGCAATAAAGCACTTAAATGTCTTACTTTGCAGGAGTTCAACCTTACAAATGTTCCTTCGAGGGTTGTGATAAAACTTTCTATGGCAAATACCACAGATCTCGGCACATCCGACGAAAACACGGCGGAAAGTCAAAAAATGAAATGAATATGCACACATTTGGATACAAGGTTATGGAAAATTCTAAAAAACATGTCCTCTGTCCTATCTGTGAAAAAACTGTTCATATAACTACTGCAGAGGGTCACATGAATCAACATAACGGTAAGTGATCGAAAATGGATCCAAACTACAACAGCACTTAATTGTCTCGCTTTGCAGGAATAAAACCTTACAAATGCCCCTTCGAGGGATGTGATAAGGCGTTCTATGGCAGGAACACCAAATCTCTCCACATCCATCGAATGCACGGCAATAATGGAGAAGCACTCACTTTCAAATGCGAGATATGCGGAAAGTTGATAAAAGGACCGATAAATGCCCTGAATGTGCATCTATATCGACACAAAGTCAAGGACATAAAGGACAAAGATAAGGTCAAGGAAAAAGACAGGGCCAAGGAAAAAGACAGGGACAAGGAAAAAGACAGGGTCAAGGAAAAAGCCGAGGTCAAGGAAAAAGACAAGGTCAAGGAAAAAGACCAGATCAAGGAAAAAGACAAGGTCAAGGACAAAACCAATTCTAGAAAAAATATCCTTTGTCCTATCTGTAAAAAAACTTTTCATAAAAGTACTAAAGAAGCCCACATGAATAAACATAACGGTAAGTGATCGAAAATGGATCCGAGCTACCACAGCACTTACATGCCTCACTTTGCAGGAGTTCAACCTCACAAATGTCCCTTCGAGGGATGTGGTAAGGCGTTCTATGGCAGGAACCAAAAATCTCACCACATCCATCGAATGCACGGCAATAATGGTGAGGCACTCACTTTCAAATGTGGCATATGCGGAAAGTCGATAAGAGGACCGAAAGACGCCCTAAATCTGCATATAGCTAGACACAAAAGAACATTGAAAGCGACATGATTATCCCGAAAAAAAAACATGATTATCCACATGGATCGGGTCCAGTACGCGTGCCAGTATTGCGGCAAAAAGTAAGTTGAGATATGCTATGGCGTTGATCGCAGTTGAAATTGAAGTCCGGTTTTGTTCTAGATTCACCTCAATGCGCACCAAAGGAATCTGCATTAAGGGAAGAACGATTTTGGAAAAGTAGCAGCACCCTCTGATAATGACTGATTTCTCCGATACACAACTTACTGAAGCTGTCGAACTCTGGGTAGCGTTAACAGTTTCGTTTTTTTTTTAAATTTAAGATTCCTTGTCGTTCTCTAACGTTGAAATATAGTGAAAAATTAAAAATATTTGCCTCCATTTCGGAACTGGGAGCTAACCACTACTGTTTGGGATGACCTTCAGATTCTGTTTGGCCGTGTGGTGTGCGGTCGATGAATACCGCCACAGGGTTAACTCGTCCTTGTCGTAAAAGTCGGACTAATCGAGTACCATCATCGGTGAGGCCGTAACCCAGTGCGGATGAATGATCGTCCTGGGCTCGGCGCACCTTGGAATGGGGGAGAGTAGATCAATGTAGCCGAACGCCATCTACACAAATCACCGCGTAAACTATTTCTTTCGCAGTTTTTTGTGGATGATGATTACGACGATGCCGATCGTACAGCAGTTGATCTACTTTCTTTAAATTTTTGAGGAACTGAAATCGGAAGCTGTAAAAATTGTTGTTTCATAGTTTAACAGAAATTTTAAACCATATTTCCTATTTTTTATATATTCCTAAAGTATTTTTAATAAAGAGATAAGATTTTCCCCTACCTTGGCTTAACTCCATGGTTGATCAGCAGCCCCTAAAATAAAAAAAGAGTGAAGCCGTGTTCAGCTCTAGCTTCGACGGCAATCTACTTCGCCTGCAGATTTTATTTTGATTTCGTAGATACGAAGAGACGCCTATTGTTATACCTCCCAACCTCCCAAAGTTGATGTGTAAACTTGAGGCTTCAGACCTGTACTGAAGCTTGCCTTTGGTACGGTCATTTTCGCGCTAGTAGCAATATTCATAGACGAATCCTCTCTCAGCATTTCCCTCAACGATTTCATGCCTTGACCCCACCCGTGGCGACTCGGGGTGCGACCTTTTCCTCGTAATGATTCGAGGTCCGCCCTTCTGTGCGTCGCGTCGTGTGCCGATCGTTTGTAATTATCCTATACTCGCGCCTATCCCAGCATACGCCCATAACTTCCACCTGACTCTCCCGTCGGTGTCAAGAATAATATCCACTGCAGAGAAAGTCATGGCAAATACCCGAAGCTCCACTCGAAGGGAACGGCTCTATCATTCAACTCTGGATCGCAAAAACCATGTTTAGGTACTATAACTATAGTTCAGCATCATCCAGCTCTAATGGTTTCGCTCGAGGTCACTGGATTGCATGCTTCTGTCGAAAAATCAGCACCTTTCTATCTAGACTTCAAGAAAGCGGATTTCGATGCTATCTCCCATATCCTGGGAACCATCGACTGGGAATCTGAACTCAATCTATTGAATCCCAATGCTGCGGCCGAAACCTTTTCGCATATCTTAAATTACGTTATCGACCGCCACGTGCCAAAGCGAACGACTTCCGGAAATTTGCGGACTCCCTGGTTTACGAAAGAACTGCGTCGACTGAAGAAGGCGAAGAGATGTGCTCTTAGAAATCACCATAAGCTCAAATCCTCCCAAACTAAGGATGTATATCGAAGACTGAACTCCGCTTATAAAAAAGCCAGTAAGCGTTGTTACCAAAATTATCTTTTTCGAGTACAACGTAACCTCAAGTCCAACCCAAAATCGTTCTGGAAGCATGTCAAAAGTCAGCGGAATGAACCTGGTATTCCAACTCAAATGTTTCTGGATGGCAACACTGCGAACTCTGATGGCGGAATCTGTGCTCTCTTTGCTCAAAAATTCTCGAGTACCTTTGCTACTGCTTCAACATCCCCAGAACACCTGGAGAGTGCTGTTAGGAATGTTTCGCCACTCGGCTTCAGCATGAGCACGGTTGTAATAGAGGATGCGGTCATATCTAAAGCAGCGGCAAAGCTCAAAAACTCCCTCTCTACTGGCCCGGACGGTATACCATCTACCTTTTTCAAACGATTTATTCCTGTTTTACTGACACCTGTAAGACTCATCTTCCAAGCTTTTCTTGACAGAGCCACCTACCCTTCACTGTGGAAGGAAGCCTACATGTTTCCAGTCCATAAAAGGGGGGACCGGAGAGATATCAACAACCATAGAGGAATTTCTGCTTTATGTGCAATCTCCAAACTATTCGAATTAGTCGTCATGGATCCGATTTTCTCGTACTGTAAGCAAAATTTTTCAATCGATCAGCACGGTTGTATGCCCAAATGCTCTACGACAACTAACCTGTTGACATTCACCTCCTATGTAAACGAAAGTTTTGCTGCTAAGTCTCAAACTGACGCCATTTATACTGATTTGTCAGCAGCGTTTGATAAGGTGAACCACGATATCACCATTGGTAAGCTTGGGCGCTTAGGATTCTGCGGACCTTTACTTGGCTGGTTCCGCAGTTACTTAACTGGACGTAAATTGACAGTTCGCACCTGAGACCCTCTCTCCAGCCAGTTCGCTGCTTCCTCTGGTGTGCCCCAAGGTAGTCATTTAGGACCGATTATCTTCTTAATCTATTTCAACGATGTGCTCACACTCCTTGACGGCCCGAAACTTTGTTATGCTGATTTATTGACGACATTGATTTTCTGCAAAACCAGTTTAATCTTTTCGCACAGTGGTGCGACATCAACTGCCTGCCTTTGAATCGCAGTAAATGTGCAGTCATCAGTTTCTCTCGAAGACGGCGGCCTTTTTGCGCGGAGTACTTCTTAGGAGATGAGTCCATTGCACGGGTGGACCACATCAATGATTTGGGCGTAATACTCGACCGTAAGCTGGAATTCAAAATACATACGAACTACGTCGTCGATAAAGCTTCTAGAAGCCTTGGATTTTTATTTCGAGTGGCCAAGGAAATCAAGGACGTGTATTGCCTGAAGAGCCTGTATTGCAGCATAGTTCGATCCATCCTCGAATACGCCTTAGCTGTCTGGTGTCCTTACTACCAGAACGGTAATGAGCGGCTCGAGGCTATCCAGAGGCGCTTTTTGCGTTATGCCCTCAGACACCTTAACTGGCAAGACCCGTTCCACATGCCAAGCTACGAACATCGATGTCGTCTTATAGACATAGATACTCTTCAAGCCCGAAGAAATGCAACACGAGCTTCTTTTGTCGCCGATCTACTGACATCGCGTATCGATTGTCCTACGCTACTGGAAGCTATTCCTCTTAGTGTGAGACCCCATGGACTGAGAAACCAGGACCTTCAACTGTATGTTCCAATTCGATTGAACAACTATGGAGCCAATAGTGTATTCATCGGTGTAATGAAAACGTTAAACCGCTTTTCCGAGCTCTTCGACTTCGACGATTCGCGGGATGTTTTCCGAAGAAATGTTTTAAGAATATCAAGAAATCGCTAATTAGATGTAAATTTTATGTAACTTTAACTTTAAGTCGTCATTTGGACCTATACTTGGTCCATCGTTTGCACGTATCGTGATCGTTTGCACGTCACAAACGCTCGTGCTACGACGCTCGTCTGACTTTGTTTCAAGTAGAAGGGTATCAGGCACAGCGAGCATCTCACTTCCACTCTCCCAAGTATAAGGATCGGTTAGATGCGCTAACTGGCAGTTGAGCTAGCCCACTTGTTTCCTTCTGTAGTGCAGAGACAGACTCTTTCCCGAATGGTGGCTCCATCAGCATGAATACTTCTGATTTCCTGGAGCTTTTCACCCAAACCGGCCAGCTTGAGATCTCCCTTCTGTTGTTGCTAAACATCCAAATACGAGTTTCTGGGTCTGCCAATCCTTCGAAGTCCTTCTGGACTCCATTCAAGCGCCTCCCTACAAATCTCGTTCTCATCTCTTCGCAGCGTGTGCACCATCCATCTCCACTTACGTTCCCGAATCCCGATTTCTAGCGCCCTTTGATGACACCGACAATGAAGTTCCACGTTTGAGATCCAATTGCCAGGCCACCAAGCGCGGATGATACTCCGCAGGCAGCGATTCACAAATCAGTATTCGCGTCGTCACCGCATATGTGCACCAAGTTTCACGCCCGTACAACAATACGGATTTGACGTTTGAGTTGAAGATTCGGATTTTCGTTCGTAGACAGATCTGGCATGAGCGCCAGATGTTTCGGAGACTCGCAAACGCAAATCGGGCTTTTCCGATTCAGATTTCGATGTCTTTCTTGGTACCATCATCAGGCGTTATCTGGCTACCAAGACACTGGAAGCACTTCACTTCAACCTGTTGCCCAGCTACCACGAAATTGGAAGGATTTAGTGTGTTGATTTCCATCGACTTGGTCTTTCCGACATTGATTTTGAGATCTGCTGCCTTGGAGCTTTCGGTGAGGTCGTCGAGTATGCTCTGCATATCTTGTTATCTTTGGGCGAGCAAAACAATATCGTCTGCCTGGTCAAGGTCATTCAGCTGCTCCATTGTAGAAGGATTCCACGGCAATCCTCGGTTTGGTCTACAGTCAATCGATCCAGTCAAGATCTCATCCATTACTGTGAGAAAAAGCAGTCTCCCCTGCCTCATTGGTATTACTGTTCAACACATATCCTGGGTCAGTCAGCAGCTTAAGTTTCTCAGAATCTAAACCTAGACTAAAGCCTTTCGTCCATTTTAAAATTTTCCTATTAATCATTGATGAGACGCTGTCTTCGCTTACAACTGCTTTAATGCGCAAAATGTACAATCATGTAAATAAATTGTTTCAATTATGCATCGTAATCATTCGAGGCCGGATAGAAGTTATTGTTCAAATATTCATTACTGATAGCTCATTCAGGTATCAGAAAATGAGAAGGCTTGATAGTGGCACGTTATCCTTTTGCCATACTTTTGTCATATTCTGCTTAGTTGGTTTGCAACTTAAAAAGAGCAAATCGAGAACACAATAGTAACATATAATGTTTTCCGTCAGATGTTGCTTCCGTCGCAGAGAAAAAATAGGCATCAATCGCGTGAATCGTGAATGCTCAATCACATGTAGAACACATACGCACGGGGCGGTGAAATTGTTTTGCACAAAATTGTTATGTGACAAGGGAAAATAATTCTCTTAGCAGTTCCGAATTGTTACGTAAGAAAATTTAAAAAAAAAAATTCCTCAATGCAGACCGTTTGTTATCCGATTTTGTTTCGCCAGACAAGTGATATTTAACAGAAGTTTCCGAGTCATTGTTAAGTTTTATAAGTCGTAGTAACACAGAGCGAAATCAATTGCCATAAGAAGATAGAACGAAAAAAAGTTATTTTTTAAAATGAAAACTCGTAAAAAGAGATCTGCTCAGCGAGAACCATCGGTATCGGAACCACTGATCGATGACGAAGAACTGAACTCGCTGCCCAAAGAGTGTGTTTTGATGAATCCTGACGGCGAACACGGTACAAAAAAGAGGTAAAACTAGACCAATTAAACATTAGTCATTAGGAAAGTTAATCTTAACTTAAACGTTTTTTTTAATAGAAAATCTCGGTACGTCCAGGTCGACATGGACGATCTCAACTGGCAGTTGGACAAATCCCTGGACGGTCATTGGAAGATGGACCAGGAGGAAGAACCGATGTTCCTACCGGGGAACGTTGTGATCGATTCGCAGTGCCGGTGTTGTTTGCGTAAGCTAGACAAGAGCCACCTGAATCTCGTGGAGCGTTCGTTGAAGACCAAGATGCGTTTGTTTTTCAAGATCCGAGTTCATCCGTACGATTCGTATCCGTTTGTCTGCGTCAACTGCACGAATCTGATACATGCGCTGGCGGATTTCCGTGGAACTTTGGTCAAAGCCAAGATACTTCTTAGACAGGAGCAGACGGTTTTAGAAGAAGACAATTGGGTGAACCCGGAACACTTGGCTGCGGCAGCCGTGTGTCGCAAAATGGTAGATCAACATCGGAAACGAATCGAAGAGGTTTATGATGCGTATCAGCGACGAATGAAGGAAGATCAAAATGAGCTTGAGGAACCTCAAGAAGCCAAAGAAAGCACGGATAAAGAAGAAAAAGACGAGCTAAATTATGAGAAAAATAGTAACCAATTGTTAGACTCAAGTAATATGCCAGTCGAAGAACAAACTTCTGTAGAACTGAAGGAAGAGATTTTCTTGCCGGAAGCTGAATGCTCATCTGAGAGTTCAGATGATGAAAGTTTGGCTATCTTCAATAACGAAGACTCGGATGACGTGGGATATCAACCTCGAAACAAATCGAAAAAACTCCTCTCGAATTTCGACGAAAAGTCAAATAAGAAAACAGGATCTGGAAGGAAAGAAGACAAAACTAGAGTATATCCCGAAAAAAGAAAAAGGGGAAGACCGAAGAAGGACGGTACCGAAAGTGAGTTGAAAATAGCAAAAGATATGCGAAAACCAAAAGCGATCAAAGACCCAAAGCCGAAACCTGATCCTCAGGACAAAACTGCGAGGCAGTCGTTGTGTCCAATTTGTGGCAAAAGCATTCACATAACGGTGCGAGAAGCCCACATGAATCAACATAACGGTGAATATTCCATTTCAAAGGTTTAAGTTCACACAACATTACCTATGTTTAACATTCGAAATTGTGCAATTTTAGGCATTCGGCCCTTCAAATGCCCGTACGAGGGTTGCGAGTTGAGTTTCTTCGGCAAGAACTACTGGTCCCAGCATATCAAACGGATGCACGGAAATAACGGTGGCGTTTGTACGCACAAGTGTGACATCTGTGGCAAAATGATTCGGGGCTCGGTGGCCCACCTGAAGCAGCACCAAGCGAGGCACGCCGTCACCGACAAGAATGTGGTATGCAATGTGTGCGGACAGACCTTCTGGTTGCTCAAGTATCTCAAAAAGCATTTGATTATCCATACGGACCTCTTTCCGTACGATTGCCGGTACTGTGGTAAAAAGTAAGTCATCAAAGTTTGTTCTTTAATTCTCGATAACGCATTGAATAGTGTTATTTATTGTTTCAGGTTCAAACATAAAGCCAGCAAGGACACTCATGAAAAGAATGTCCACGAGAAACATAATAATTTTGGTAACGTGTCAGAAGCCTTAAACTCAGATTATCCACAGATAAGTGAACAACAATCCAGTGGGTTGGAGTATGGAAATCAGACTATTTAACCAAACCACTTTGCAGAAAAAATATAAATGAATTATACAATAGATGGAATTGGTCACATTCGTACCTAGAATTTAAAAACTACGCCCACAACTTGTCTCGGTGGCCGTGTGGTTGGCGGTCGAGGAATACCACCACAGGGCCATCTCGTCCTTGTCGTAAAAGCCTGACTAATCGAGTACCATACTGTCGGCGGGTTAATTCATTTGTTTGTTATACGACCTACAGATGATTTATCCCGCTTACACAACATGGGGGAAAATGAGCTTGATTTGAATCAATGTCTTAGCTGGTCCACGTGTGGTTGTAGTTCCAACGCCGTTATCAACGGATATGGTCTACACTCAGTCCAGGGTCGCGTAGATAGTGTTTAAAAATCAAGCACATTTTCTTTATTTCTTGGTGCAGTGCGTTTCTATCTAGAAGTCAAAAGCATCATATTTTGATTGATGAAGTTGCTGGTTTTTCGATATACCGTTATACGGATTGTTATTTGCTAAGCCCACTGCCCTGCAAAGTCCTTTAACAAAAACACTGATTTGTTAAAATTATAGACACATCGATGTTATGGTTTTTATTTCTTCAGTGAATGAATAACAAATCTCTGCTTTCCTGATTTCCTAAATAAAACTTTGACGAGTGATAAGTGATTGTTTTTAAACTCAAATATATTAAAATGGAAACCCGGAACAAAGGTTCCTCCCGAAGGAGTCCACTAGAATCGATACCACTCATTGAGGAAGTGGTAGTAAAGCTAGAACCGGACGAGTGTGCCACTCTCCTACCGGAAAGCGATGACGAACCTCTGATGCGTAGAAGGTAAACTATTGTAAAGAAAAACATACCCCACAGAAAAACGGTTTTAGCCCTCTCTCTTATTTCAGAAAACGTAGCTCCCCGGCACCGAAATCGCGTAGTCGTCATAGGACATCTCGACATGTGCAAGTCGATCCGGACGATCTTGATAGACATTTGGGCAAAAAGGGCAACTGGGAGCTGGAACGCGAAGATGAGCCCCTCTTTCTTCCGGGTAACGCTGTGGTGGATTCACAGTGCCGATGTTGTTTGCGCAAGCTAGACAAAAGTCACTTGTTGCTTATCGAGCGATCGCTCAAGACCAAGATGCGTTTAGTATTCAAAGTGAGAGTTCATCCGTACGATTCGTATCCCTTCGTTTGCGTCAATTGTACCAACTTGATACATGCTTTAGCGGATTTCCGAGAAGCATTAGTCAAATCGAAGATACTACTGAAGCAGGAACAGGCTGTTTTGAATGACGACAGTTGGATATCGCCGGAGCACTTGGCATCAGTAGCCATGTGTCGGAAATTGGTCGACCAACACCGGAAACATGTCGAAGCGATCTACGAAGATTACCAAATGCGGTTGCGAGCTGCTGATGACCAGGAGATAAAGGAAACTCAAGAGACTGAACAAACTGTTAGTAAAGAAGAAAAGGTCAAAATTGCAGAAGACATTCAAACTGCAGAACAAACAACTGACATTCAAGAGGAAAAGGTTGAAGAAACTTTGTCCGGCAAAAATTCAATCGCATCTGAACCATGTTCTCCACTAAATATCAAAGAATCCTCCGATTACGATGACAATGATGAGGATAATTCCAATGATGAAGACTCAGAAGATGAAGATTATGAACCACCCGAAGAGAAACAATTTAGCAAAACTGTCTTCTCGAACATTAAATTGAAAACAAACGAAGCTACCGACTATAATTGTGAATCTCAACAAGAATCTATAGAAGTGATAATGAAACGAAAAAGGGGCAGACCAAGAAAGGATGGCAGCCTGAGCGCGCCTAAGCCACAAACTCAAAAGAAAGTAAAAAAGCACAAAAATCCTCGCTTACCGAAACCTAAACCTGAACCGCTGGATAAATCGGCGAGACACGCTCTGTGTCCCATATGCGGAAAAAGTGTTCACATTACAGCTAAAGAGGCCCACATGAATCAGCACAGCGGTAGGTACCTTTTTTGTGGTTTCCAATGCATAATCCTTAAACGCGATAAATTTTAGGAGTACAACCTTACAAGTGTCCCTTCGAGGGCTGCAATCTAACGTTTTACGGCAAGAATTACTGGTCCCGTCATATCAAACGAATGCACGGTAACAACGGTGGAGTTCACACCAACGACTGCGATATCTGCGGAAAAACCATCCGAGGATCGCTGGGCGTCCTCCGGGAGCACCAAGCTCGACACGCGCTTACCGACAAAAACGTGGTCTGCAACGTTTGTGGCCAGAGGTTCTGGCTAGCGAAACACCTCAAGCAACACATGATTATTCATACCGATTTGTTTCCATACGAGTGCCAGTATTGCGGCAAGAAGTAGGAAAGGTAAAATGTGTCTTAAGAATGGTGTAACTTTATTCAATTTTTATTTACAGATTCAAACATAAGGCCAGCAAGGATACGCACGAGAAGAATGTTCATGAGAAAAAGAATAATTTTGGTAGCGTTGCTACTTTTAGCAGCAGCGAATATCCACAAATGATTCCACCAACAGGTGAATTTGAATGAAGTACCTAGATAATTAATTTTTAAATTATCAAAATCATAAAAAAGTTTGTTCAAATTACGTTTCGCAGTATTTTGGATTATTTCGTGGGTCATGATTTGAACAAGAGCTCTTAGATGACATCCTTTTGCCTTCCTATAGGATATAGATTGACTTCCTTTTTCATATGTTTCACAAGTTAGCCTGAACCTTGAAACATTGCAATCCCGGGTCAAAAATTTTACCTCGCTAATCGTAAGGGGAAAATTCCAGCTCCAGGTAGGTTCAAATTGTTCTCGCGGATAAATTTGCCCGCAATTTGATGATTTGGCAGTTTTCATCACTGGAGCAACCTTGAATGGACTGGACAAATTTACAAGGTGAAATGTTTTCAGGAGAGTTTTTTTTCCAATTATTTTTTTGGTTTTGTCGTTCATCCAGTCACAAAGGCCCCGTAAAGTTTTTGCTTGATCTAGCTAGCTGTCACTGTCACTACACCCGGGATATATAGGATAATACAAGCCCACAGTTTCGTCCCATCGAAAGATATTGAGCAATAGCCAAGCGTAAATTGAAAATGGGTGGCGAATCAATCAAAATACATCAAGGTTTTTACGCGTTTTTTCAACACGGTTATTTACGCGGATTTCGCGAATAAACACAGTTTTTGACAGGAAAAAGTCCTTTTGAACGGGA